>NW_026108944.1:0-188111 GCF_024516045.1 Bombus affinis | reverse complement strand
GTTATGTAGTATTATGATATAACGTATAACGTTATATACTATATCGATATAACGTATAACGTTATATACTATATCGATATAACGTATAACGTTATATACCATAACGATATAACGTATAACGTTACATACAATTACGATATAACGTATAACGTTATGTACGATAACGGTATAACGTATAACGTTATATACTATAACGATATATAGTATAACGTTATGTAGTATTACGATATAACGTATAACGTTATATACGATAACGATATAACGTATAACGTTATATACTATAACGATATAACGTATAACGTTATATACTATATCGATATAAGTATAACGTTATATACTATATCGATATAACGTATAACGTTATATACTATAACGATATAACGTATAACGTTATATACTATATCGATATAACGTATAACGTTATATACTATAACGATATAACGTATAACGTTATACGTTATATCGATATAGTATATAACGTTATACGTTATATCGATATAGTATATAACGTTATACGTTATATCGTTATAGTATATAACGTTATACGTTATATCGATATAGTATATAACGTTATACGTTATATCGTTATAGTATATAACGTTATACGTTATATCGATATAGTATATAACGTATAACGTTATATACTATAACGATATAACGTATAACGTTATATACTATATCGATATAACGTATAACGTTATATACTATAACGATATAACGTATAACGTTATATACTATATCGATATAACGTATAACGTTATATACTATATCGATATAACGTATAACGTTATACGTATATCGTTATAGTACTATAACGTTATACGTTATATCGATATAGTATAACGTTATACGTATATCGTTATAGTATATAACGTTATACGTTATATCGATATACGTATATAACGTTATATACGTTATATCGATATAGTATAACGTTATAACGTTATATACTATATCGATATAACGTATAACGTTATATACTATATCGATATAACGTATAACGTTATATACTATAACGATATAACGTATAACGTTATATACTATATCGATATAACGTATAACGTTATATACTATAACGATATAACGTATAACGTTATAGTTATATCGATATAGTATATAACGTTATACGTTATATCGTTATAGTATATAAGTTATACGATATAGCGTATAACGTTATGTACGATAACGGTATAACGTATAACGTTATATACGATATCGATATAACGTATAACGTTGTATACTATTAGGATATAACGTATAACGTTATGTACGATAACGGTATAACGTATAACGTTATATACTATATCGATATAACGTATATCGTTATATACTATTACGATATAACGTATAACGTTATATACTATTAAGATATAACGTATGACGTTATATACTAAAACGATATAACGTATAACGTTATATACTATAACGATATAACGTATAACGTTATGTAGTATTACGATATAACGTATAACGTTATATACTATATCGATATAACGTATAACGTTATATACTATATCGATATAACGTATAACGTTATATACTATAACGATATAACGTATAACGTTATATACAATTACGATATAGCGTATAACGTTATGTACGATAACGGTATAACGTATAACGTTATGTACGATAACGGTATAACGTATAACGTTATATACTATAACGATATATCGTATAACGTTATATACTATAACGATATAACGTATAACGTTATGTAGTATTACGATATAACGTATAACGTTATATACTATATCGATATAACGTATAACGTTATATAATATATCGATATAACGTATAACGTTATATACGATATCGATATAACGTATAACGTTGTATACTATTACGATATAACGTATAACGTTATATACTATAACGATATAACGTATAACGTTATGTAGTATTACGATATAACGTATAACGTTATATACTATATCGATATAACGTATAACGTTATATAATATATCGATATAACGTATAACGTTATATACGATATCGATATAACGTATAACGTTGTATACTATTACGATATAACGTATAACGTTATGTACGATAACGGTATAACGTATAACGTTATATACTATAACGATATATCGTATAACGTTATGTAGTATTACGATATAACGTATAACGTTATATACGATAACGATATAACGTATAACGTTATATACTATTAAGATATAACGTATGACGTTATATACTAAAACGATATAACGTATAACGTTATATACTATAACGATATAACGTATAACGTTATGTAGTATTACGATATAACGTATAACGTTATATACTATATCGATATAACGTATAACGTTATATACTATATCGATATAACGTATAACGTTATATACTATAACGATATAACGTATAACGTTATATACAATTACGATATAGCGTATAACGTTATGTACGATAACGGTATAACGTATATCGTTATATACTATAACGATATATCGTATAACGTTATGTAGTATTACGATATAACGTATAACGTTATATACGATAACGATATAACGTATAACGTTGTATACTATTACGATATAACGTATAACGTTGTATACTATTACGATATAACGTATAACGTTATATACTATAACGATATATCGTATAACGTTATGTAGTATTACGATATAACGCATAACGTTATATACGATAACGATATAACGTATAACGTTGTATACTATTACGATATAACGTATAACGTTATATACTATAACGATATGACGTATAACGTTATGTAGTATTACGATATAACGTATAACGTTATATACGATAACGATATAACGTATAACGTTATATACTATATCGATATAACGTATAACGTTATATACTATAACGATATAACGTATAACGTTATATACTATATCGATATAACGTATAACGTTATATACTATATCGATATAACGTATAACGTTATATACTATATCGATATAACGTATAACGTTGTATACTATTACGATATAACGTATAACGTTATGTACGATAACGGTATAACGTATAACGTTATATACTATATCGATATAACGTATATCGTTATATACTATTACGATATAACGTATAACGTTATATACTATTAAGATATAACGTATGACGTTATATACTATAACGATATAACGTATAACGTTATATACTATAACGATATAACGTATAACGTTATGTAGTATTACGATATAACGTATAAATTTATATACTATATCGATATAACGTATAACGTTATATACTATATCGATATAACGTATAACGTTATATACTATATCGATATAACGTATAACGTTGTATACTATTACGATATAACGTATAACGTTATGTACGATAACGGTATAACGTATAACGTTATATACTATATCGATATAACGTATATCGTTATATACTATTACGATATAACGTATAACGTTATATACTATTAAGATATAACGTATGACGTTATATACTATAACGATATAACGTATAACGTTATATACTATAACGATATAACGTATAACGTTATGTAGTATTACGATATAACGTATAAATTTATATACTATATCGATATAACGTATAACGTTATATACTATATCGATATAACGTATAACGTTATATACTATAACGATATAACGTATAACGTTATGTAGTATTACGATATAACGTATAACGTATAACGTTATATACTATATCGATATAACGTATAGCGTTATATACTATAACGATATAACGTATAACGTTATATACAATTACGATATAACGTATAACGTTATGTACGATAACGGTATAACGTATAACGTTATATACTATATAGATATAACGTATAACGTTATATACTATAACGATATAACGTATAACGTGATATACAATTACGATATAACGTATAACGTTATATACTATAACGATATAACGTATAACGTTATATACTATAACGATATATCGTATAACGTTATGTAGTATTACGATATAACGTATAACGTTATATACGATAACGATATAACGTATAACGTTATATACTATTAAGATATAACGTATGACGTTATATACTAAAACGATATAACGTATAACGTTATATACTATAACGATATAACGTATAACGTTATGTAGTATTACGATATAACGTATAACGTTATATACTATATCGATATAACGTATAACGTTATATACAATTACGATATAGCGTATAACGTTATGTACGATAACGGTATAACGTATAACGTTATATACGATATCGATATAACGTATAACGTTCTATACTATTAGGATATAACGTATAACGTTATGTACGATAACGGTATAACGTATAACGTTATATACTATATCGATATAACGTATATCGTTATATACTATTACGATATAACGTATAACGTTATATACTATTAAGATATAACGTATGACGTTATATACTATTAAGATATAACGTATGACGTTATATACTATAACGATATAACGTATAACGTTGTATACTATTACGATATATCGTATAACGTTATGTAGTATTACGATATAACGTATAACGTTATATACGATAACGATATAACGTATAACGTTGTATACTATTACGATATAACGTATAACGTTATATACTATAACGATATGACGTATAACGTTATGTAGTATTACGATATAACGTATAACGTTATATACGATAACGATATAACGTATAACGTTATGTAGTATTACGATATAACGTATAACGTTATATACTATATCGATATAACGTATAACGTTATATACTATATCGATATAACGTATAACGTTATATACTATAACGATATAACGTATAACGTTATATACTATTAAGATATAACGTATGACGTTATATACTATAACGATATAACGTATAACGTTATATACTATAACGATATAACGTATAACGTTATATACTATATCGATATAACGTATAACGTTATATACTATTACGATATAACGTATAACGTTATATACTATAACGATATAACGTATAACGTTATATACTATTACGATATAACGTATAACGTTATGTACGATAACGGTATAACGTATAACGTTATATACGATAACGATATAACGTATAACGTTGTATACTATTACGATATAACGTATAACGTTATATACTATAACGATATGACGTATAACGTTATGTAGTATTACGATATAACGTATAACGTTATATACGATAACGATATAACGTATAACGTTATATACTATATCGATATAACGTATAACGTTATATACTATATCGATATAACGTATAACGTTATATACTATTACGATATAACGTATGACGTTATATACTCTAACGATATAACGTATAACGTTGTATACTATTACGATATAACGTATAACGTTATATACTATATGGATATAACGTATAACGTTATATACGATATCGATATAACGTATAACGTTGTATACTATTACGATATAACGTATAACGTTATGTACGATAACGGTATAACGTATAACGTTATATACTATAACGATATATCGTATAACGTTATGTAGTATTACGATATAACGTATAACGTTATATACGATAACGATATAACGTATAACGTTATATACTATATCGATATAACGTATAACGTTATATACTATTACGATATAACGTATAACGTTATATACTATAACGATATAACGTATAACGTTATATACTATATCGATATAACGTATATCGTTATATACTATTACGATATAACGTATAACGTTATATACTATTAAGATATAACGTATGACGTTATATACTATAACGATATAACGTATAACGTTATATACTATAACGATATAACGTATAACGTTATGTAGTATTATGATATAACGTATAACGTTATATACTATATCGATATAACGTATAACGTTATATACTATATCGATATAACGTATAACGTTATATACTATATCGATATAACGTATAACGTTATATACTATAACGATATAACGTATAACGTTATATACTATATCGATATAACGTATAACGTTATATACAATTACGATATAGCGTATAACGTTATGTACGATAACGGTATAACGTATAACGTTATATACGATATCGATATAACGTATAACGTTGTATACTATTAGGATATAACGTATAACGTTATGTACGATAACGGTATAACGTATAACGTTATATACTATATCGATATAACGTATATCGTTATATACTATTACGATATAACGTATAACGTTATATACTATTAAGATATAACGTATGACGTTATATACTCTAACGATATAACGTATAACGTTGTATACTATTACGATATAACGTATAACGTTATATACTATATGGATATAACGTATAACGTTATATACGATATCGATATAACGTATAACGTTGTATACTATTAGGATATAACGTATAACGTTATGTACGATAACGGTATAACGTATAACGTTATATACTATATCGATATAACGTATATCGTTATATACTATTACGATATAACGTATAACGTTATATACTATTAAGATATAACGTATGACGTTATATACTATAACGATATAACGTATAACGTTATATACTATAACGATATAACGTATAACGTTATATACTATAACGATATAACGTATAACGTTATGTAGTATTACGATATAACGTATAACGTTATATACTATATCGATATAACGTATAACGTTATATACTATATCGATATAACGTATAACGTTATATACGATATCGATATAACGTATAACGTTGTATACTATTACGATATAACGTATAACGTTATGTACGATAACGGTATAACGTATAACGTTATATACTATAACGATATATCGTATAACGTTATGTAGTATTACGATATAACGTATAACGTTATATACGATAACGATATAACGTATAACGTTATATACTATTAAGATATAACGTATGACGTTATATACTAAAACGATATAACGTATAACGTTATATACTATAACGATATAACGTATAACGTTATGTAGTATTACGATATATCGTATAACGTTATATACTATATCGATATAACGTATAACGTTATATACTATATCGATATAACGTATAACGTTATATACTATAACGATATAACGTATAACGTTATATACAATTACGATATAGCGTATAACGTTATGTACGATAACGGTATAACGTATAACGTTATATACTATAACGATATATCGTATAACGTTATGTAGTATTACGATATAACGTATAACGTTATATACGATAACGATATAACGTATAACGTTGTATACTATTACGATATAACGTATAACGTTGTATACTATTACGATATAACGTATAACGTTATATACTATAACGATATATCGTATAACGTTATGTAGTATTACGATATAACGCATAACGTTATATACGATAACGATATAACGTATAACGTTGTATACTATTACGATATAACGTATAACGTTATATACTATAACGATATGACGTATAGCGTTATGTAGTATTACGATATAACGTATAACGTTATATACGATAACGATATAACGTATAACGTTATATACTATATCGATATAACGTATAACGTTATATACTATAACGATATAACGTATAACGTTATATACTATATCGATATAACGTATAACGTTATATACTATATCGATATAACGTATAACGTTGTATACTATTACGATATAACGTATAACGTTATGTAGTATTACGATATAACGTATAACGTTATATACGATAACGATATAACGTATAACGTTGTATACTATTACGATATAACGTATAACGTTATATACTATAACGATATGACGTATAACGTTATGTAGTATTACGATATAACGTATAACGTTATATACTATATCGATATAACGTATAACGTTATATACTATAACGATATAACGTATAACGTTATATACTATATCGATATAACGTATAACGTTATATACTATATCGATATAACGTATAACGTTATATACTATATCGATATAACGTATAACGTTATATACGATATCGATATAACGTATAACGTTGTATACTATTACGATATAACGTATAACGTTGTATACTATTACGATATAACGTATAACGTTATATACAATTACGATATAACGTATAACGTTATATACTATAACGATACAACGTATAACGTTATGTAGTATTACGATATAACGTATAACGTTATATACTATATCGATATAACGTATAACGTTATATACTATATCGATATAACGTATAACGTTATATACTATAACGATATAACGTATAACGTTATATACTATATCGATATAACGTATAACGTTATATACTATATCGATATAACGTATAACGTTATATACTATATCGATATAACGTATAACGTTATATACTATATCGATATAACGTATAACGTTATATACTATAACGATATAACGTATAACGTTATATACTATATCGATATAACGTATAACGTTATATACTATATCGATATAACGTATAACGTTATATACTATAACGATATAACGTATAACGTTATATACAATTACGATATAGCGTATAACGTTATGTACGATAACGGTATAACGTATAACGTTATGTACGATAACGGTATAACGTATAACGTTATATACTATAACGATATATCGTATAACGTTATGTAGTATTACGATATAACGTATAACGTTATATACGATAACGATATAACGTATAACGTTATATACTATTAAGATATAACGTATGACGTTATATACTAAAACGATATAACGTATAACGTTATATACTATAACGATATAACGTATAACGTTATGTAGTATTACGATATAACGTATAACGTTATATACTATATCGATATAACGTATAACGTTATATACAATTACGATATAGCGTATAACGTTATGTACGATAACGGTATAACGTATAACGTTATATACGATATCGATATAACGTATAACGTTGTATACTATTAGGATATAACGTATAACGTTATGTACGATAACGGTATAACGTATAACGTTATATACTATATCGATATAACGTATATCGTTATATACTATTACGATATAACGTATAACGTTATATACTATTAAGATATAACGTATGACGTTATATACTAAAACGATATAACGTATAACGTTATATACTATAACGATATAACGTATAACGTTATATACTATAACGATATAACGTATAACGTTATGTAGTATTACGATATAACGTATAACGTTATATACTATATCGATATAACGTATAACGTTATATACTATATCGATATAACGTATAACGTTATATACGATATCGATATAACGTATAACGTTGTATACTATTACGATATAACGTATAACGTTATGTACGATAACGGTATAACGTATAACGTTATATACTATAACGATATATCGTATAACGTTATGTAGTATTACGATATAACGTATAACGTTATATACGATAACGATATAACGTATAACGTTGTATACTATTACGATATAACGTATAACGTTGTATACTATTACGATATAACGTATAACGTTATATACAATTACGATATAGCGTATAACGTTATGTACGATAACGGTATAACGTATAACGTTATATACGATATCGATATAACGTATAACGTTGTATACTATTAGGATATAACGTATAACGTTATGTACGATAACGGTATAACGTATAACGTTATATACTATATCGATATAACGTATAACGTTATATACTATATCGATATAACGTATAACGTTATATACTATAACGATATAACGTATAACGTTATATACAATTACGATATAGCGTATAACGTTATGTACGATAACGGTATAACGTATAACGTTATATACTATAACGATATATCGTATAACGTTATGTAGTATTACGATATAACGTATAACGTTATATACGATAACGATATAACGTATAACGTTGTATACTATTACGATATAACGTATAACGTTGTATACTATTACGATATAACGTATAACGTTATATACTATAACGATATATCGTATAACGTTATGTAGTATTACGATATAACGCATAACGTTATATACGATAACGATATAACGTATAACGTTGTATACTATTACGATATAACGTATAACGTTATATACTATAACGATATGACGTATAGCGTTATGTAGTATTACGATATAACGTATAACGTTATATACGATAACGATATAACGTATAACGTTATATACTATATCGATATAACGTATAACGTTATATACTATAACGATGTAACGTATAACGTTATATACTATATCGATATAACGTATAACGTTATATACTATATCGATATAACGTATAACGTTATATACTATATCGATATAACGTATAACGTTGTATACTATTACGATATAACGTATAACGTTATGTACGATAACGGTATAACGTATAACGTTATATACTATATCGATATAACGTATATCGTTATATACTATTACGATATAACGTATAACGTTATATACTATTAAGATATAACGTATGACGTTATATACTATAACGATATAACGTATAACGTTATATACTATAACGATATAACGTATAACGTTATGTAGTATTACGATATAACGTATAACGTTATATACTATATCGATATAACGTATAACGTTATATACTATATCGATATAACGTATAACGTTATATACTATAACGATATAGCGTATAACGTTATGTAGTATTACGATATAACGTATAACGTATAACGTTATATACTATATCGATATAACGTATAACGTTATATACTATAACGATATAACGTATAACGTTATATACAATTACGATATAACGTATAACGTTATGTACGATAACGGTATAACGTATAACGTTATATACTATATCGATATAACGTATAACGTTATATACTATAACGATATAACGTATAACGTTATATACAATTACGATATAACGTATAACGTTATATACTATAACGATATAACGTATAACGTTATATACTATAACGATATATCGTATAACGTTATGTAGTATTACGATATAACGTATAACGTTATATACGATAACGATATAACGTATAACGTTGTATACTATTACGATATAACGTATAACGTTATATACTATAACGATATGACGTATAACGTTATGTAGTATTACGATATAACGTATAACGTTATATACTATATCGATATAACGTATAACGTTATATACTATAACGATATAACGTATAACGTTATATACTATATCGATATAACGTATAACGTTATATACTATATCGATATAACGTATAACGTTATATACTATATCGATATAACGTATAACGTTATATACGATATCGATATAACGTATAACGTTGTATACTATTACGATATAACGTATAACGTTGTATACTATTACGATATAACGTATAACGTTATATACAATTACGATATAACGTATAACGTTATATACTATATCGATATAACGTATAACGTTATATACTATAACGATATAACGTATAACGTTGTATACTATTACGATATAACGTATAACGTTGTATACTATATCGATATAACGTATAACGTTATATACTATAACGATATAACGTATAACGTTATATACTATATCGATATAACGTATAACGTTATATACAATTACGATATAGCGTATAACGTTATGTACGATAACGGTATAACGTATAACGTTATATACGATATCGATATAACGTATAACGTGGTATACTATTAGGATATAACGTATAACGTTATGTACGATAACGGTATAACGTATAACGTTATATACTATATCGATATAACGTATATCGTTATATACTATTACGATATAACGTATAACGTTATATACTATTAAGATATAACGTATGACGTTATATACTATAACGATATAACGTATAACGATATATACTATAACGATATAACGTATAACGTTATGTAGTATTACGATATAACGTATAACGTTATATACTATATCGATATAACGTATAACGTTATATACTATATCGATATAACGTATAACGTTATATACGATATCGATATAACGTATAACGTTGTATACTATATCGATATAACGTATAACGTTATGTAGTATTACGATATAACGTATAACGTTATATACTATATCGATATAACGTATAACGTTATATACTATATCGATATAACGTATAACGTTATATACTATAACGATATAACGTATAACGTTATGTAGTATTACGATATAACGTATAACGTTATATACGATAACGATATAACGTATAACGTTGTATACTATTACGATATAACGTATAACGGTATATACTATAACGATATGACGTATAACGTTATGTAGTATTACGATATAACGTATAACGTTATATACTATATCGATATAACGTATAACGTTATATACTATAACGATATAACGTATAACGTTATATACTATATCGATATAACGTATAACGTTATATACTATATCGATATAACGTATAACGTTATATACTATATCGATATAACGTATAACGTTATATACGATATCGATATAACGTATAACGTTGTATACTATTACGATATAACGTATAACGTTGTATACTATTACGATATAACGTATAACGTTATATACAATTACGATATAACGTATAACGTTATATACTATAACGATACAACGTATAACGTTATGTAGTATTACGATATAACGTATAACGTTATATACTATATCGATATAACGTATAACGTTATATACTATATCGATATAACGTATAACGTTATGTAGTATTACGATATAACGTATAACGTTATATACTATATCGATATAACGTATAACGTTATATACAATTACGATATAACGTATAACGTTATGTACGATAACGGTATAACGTATAACGTTATATACTATATCGATATAACGGATAACGTTATATACTATAACGATATAACGTATAACGTTATATACAATTACGATATAACGTATAACGTTATGTACGATAACGGTATAACGTATAACGTTATATACTATATCGATATAACGTATAACGTTATATACTATAACGATATAACGTATAACGTTATATACAATTACGATATAACGTATAACGTTATATACTATAACGATATAACGTATAACGTTATATACTATAACGATATATCGTATAACGTTATGTAGTATTACGATATAACGTATAACGTTATATACGATAACGATATAACGTATAACGTTGTATACTATTACGATATAACGTATAACGTTATATACTATAACGATATAACGTATAACGTTATGTAGTATTACGATATAACGTATAACGTTATATACTATATCGATATAACGTATAACGTTATATACTATAACGATATAACGTATAACGTTATATACTATATCGATATAACGTATAACGTTATATACAATATCGATATAACGTATAACGTTATATACTATATCGATATAACGTATAACGTTATATACGATATCGATATAACGTATAACGTTGTATACTATTACGATATAACGTATAACGTTGTATACTATTACGATATAACGTATAACGTTATATACAATTACGATATAACGTATAACGTTATATACTATAACGATACAACGTATAACGTTATGTAGTATTACGATATAACGTATAACGTTATATACTATATCGATATAACGTATAACGTTATATACTATATCGATATAACGTATAACGTAATATACTATAACGATATAACGTATAACGTTATATACTATATCGATATAACGTATAACGTTATATACTATATCGATATAACGTATAACGTTATATACTATATCGATATAACGTATAACGTTATATACTATATCGATATAACGTATAACGTTATATACGATGTCGATATAACGTATAACGTTGTATACTATTACGATATAACGTATAACGTTATATACAATTACGATATAACGTATAACGTTATATACTATAACGATATAACGTATAACGTTATGTAGTATTACGATATAACGTATAACGTTATATACTATATCGATATAACGTATAACGTTATATACTATATCGATATAACGTATAACGTTATATACTATAACGATATAACGTATAACGTTATATACTATATCGATATAACGTATAACGTTATATACTATATCGATATAACGTATAACGTTATATACTATATCGATATAACGTATAACGTTATATACGATATCGATATAACGTATAACGTTGTATACTATTACGATATAACGTATAACGTTATGTACGATAACGGTATAACGTATAACGTTATATACTATAACGATATAACGTATAACGTTATATACTATTACGATATAACGTATAACGTTATATACTATAAAGATATAACGTATAACGTTATATACAATTACGATATAACGTATAACGTTATATACTATAACGATATAACGTATAACGTTATATACTATATCGATATAACGTATAACGCTATATACTATAACGATATAACGTATAACGTTATATACTATATCGATATAACGTATAACGTTATATACAATTACGATATAGCGTATAACGTTATGTACGATAACGGTATAACGTATAACGTTATATACGATATCGATATAACGTATAACGTTGTATACTATTAGGATATAACGTATAACGTTATGTACGATAACGGTATAACGTATAACGTTATATACTATATCGATATAACGTATATCGTTATATACTATTACGATATAACGTATAACGTTATATACTATTAAGATATAACGTATGACGTTATATACTATAACGATATAACGTATAACGTTATATACTATATCGATATAACGTATAACGTTATATACTATATCGATATAACGTATAACGTTATATACGATGTCGATATAACGTATAACGTTGTATACTATTACGATATAACGTATAACGTTATATACTATAACGATATGACGTATAACGTTATGTAGTATTACGATATAACGTATAACGTTATATACTATATCGATATAACGTATAACGTTATATACTATAACGATATAACGTATAACGTTATATACTATATCGATATAACGTATAACGTTATATACTATATCGATATAACGTATAACGTTATATACTATATCGATATAACGTATAACGTTATATACGATATCGATATAACGTATAACGTTGTATACTATTACGATATAACGTATAACGTTGTATACTATTACGATATAACGTATAACGTTATATACAATTACGATATAACGTATAACGTTATATACTATAACGATATAACGTATAACGTTATGTAGTATTACGATATAACGTATAACGTTATATACTATATCGATATAACGTATAACGTTATATACTATATCGATATAACGTATAACGTTATATACTATATCGATATAACGTATAACGTTATATACGATATCGATATAACGTATAACGTTGTATACTATTACGATATAACGTATAACGTTGTATACTATTACGATATAACGTATAACGTTATATACAATTACGATATAACGTATAACGTTATATACTATAACGATACAACGTATAACGTTATGTAGTATTACGATATAACGTATAACGTTATATACTATATCGATATAACGTATAACGTTATATACTATATCGATATAACGTATAACGTTATGTAGTATTACGATATAACGTATAACGTTATATACTATATCGATATAACGTATAACGTTATATACAATTACGATATAACGTATAACGTTATGTACGATAACGGTATAACGTATAACGTTATATACTATATCGATATAACGGATAACGTTATATACTATAACGATATAACGTATAACGTTATATACAATTACGATATAACGTATAACGTTATGTACGATAACGGTATAACGTATAACGTTATATACTATATCGATATAACGTATAACGTTATATACTATAACGATATAACGTATAACGTTATATACAATTACGATATAACGTATAACGTTATATACTATAACGATATAACGTATAACGTTATATACTATAACGATATATCGTATAACGTTATGTAGTATTACGATATAACGTATAACGTTATATACGATAACGATATAACGTATAACGTTGTATACTATTACGATATAACGTATAACGTTATATACTATAACGATATAACGTATAACGTTATGTAGTATTACGATATAACGTATAACGTTATATACTATATCGATATAACGTATAACGTTATATACTATAACGATATAACGTATAACGTTATATACTATATCGATATAACGTATAACGTTATATACAATATCGATATAACGTATAACGTTATATACTATATCGATATAACGTATAACGTTATATACGATATCGATATAACGTATAACGTTGTATACTATTACGATATAACGTATAACGTTGTATACTATTACGATATAACGTATAACGTTATATACAATTACGATATAACGTATAACGTTATATACTATAACGATACAACGTATAACGTTATGTAGTATTACGATATAACGTATAACGTTATATACTATATCGATATAACGTATAACGTTATATACTATATCGATATAACGTATAACGTTATATACTATAACGATATAACGTATAACGTTATATACTATATCGATATAACGTATAACGTTATATACTATATCGATATAACGTATAACGTTATATACTATATCGATATAACGTATAACGTTATATACTATATCGATATAACGTATAACGTTATATACGATGTCGATATAACGTATAACGTTGTATACTATTACGATATAACGTATAACGTTATATACAATTACGATATAACGTATAACGTTATATACTATAACGATATAACGTATAACGTTATGTAGTATTACGATATAACGTATAACGTTATATACTATATCGATATAACGTATAACGTTATATACTATATCGATATAACGTATAACGTTATATACTATAACGATATAACGTATAACGTTATATACTATATCGATATAACGTATAACGTTATATACTATATCGATATAACGTATAACGTTATATACTATATCGATATAACGTATAACGTTATATACGATATCGATATAACGTATAACGTTGTATACTATTACGATATAACGTATAACGTTATGTACGATAACGGTATAACGTATAACGTTATATACTATAACGATATAACGTATAACGTTATATACTATTACGATATAACGTATAACGTTATATACTATAAAGATATAACGTATAACGTTATATACAATTACGATATAACGTATAACGTTATATACTATAACGATATAACGTATAACGTTATATACTATATCGATATAACGTATAACGCTATATACTATAACGATATAACGTATAACGTTATATACTATATCGATATAACGTATAACGTTATATACAATTACGATATAGCGTATAACGTTATGTACGATAACGGTATAACGTATAACGTTATATACGATATCGATATAACGTATAACGTTGTATACTATTAGGATATAACGTATAACGTTATGTACGATAACGGTATAACGTATAACGTTATATACTATATCGATATAACGTATATCGTTATATACTATTACGATATAACGTATAACGTTATATACTATTAAGATATAACGTATGACGTTATATACTATAACGATATAACGTATAACGTTATATACTATATCGATATAACGTATAACGTTATATACTATATCGATATAACGTATAACGTTATATACGATGTCGATATAACGTATAACGTTGTATACTATTACGATATAACGTATAACGTTATATACTATAACGATATGACGTATAACGTTATGTAGTATTACGATATAACGTATAACGTTATATACTATATCGATATAACGTATAACGTTATATACTATAACGATATAACGTATAACGTTATATACTATATCGATATAACGTATAACGTTATATACTATATCGATATAACGTATAACGTTATATACTATATCGATATAACGTATAACGTTATATACGATATCGATATAACGTATAACGTTGTATACTATTACGATATAACGTATAACGTTGTATACTATTACGATATAACGTATAACGTTATATACAATTACGATATAACGTATAACGTTATATACTATAACGATATAACGTATAACGTTATGTAGTATTACGATATAACGTATAACGTTATATACTATATCGATATAACGTATAACGTTATATACTATATCGATATAACGTATAACGTTATATACTATAACGATATAACGTATAACGTTATATACTATATCGATATAACGTATAACGTTATATACTATATCGATATAACGTATAACGTTATATACTATATCGATATAACGTATAACGTTATATACTATATCGATATAACGTATAACGTTATATACGATGTCGATATAACGTATAACGTTGTATACTATTACGATATAACGTATAACGCTATATACAATTACGATATAACGTATAACGTTATATACTATAACGATATAACGTATAACGTTATGTAGTATTACGATATAACGTATAACGTTATATACTATATCGATATAACGTATAACGTTATATACTATATCGATATAACGTATAACGTTATATACTATAACGATATAACGTATAACGTTATATACTATATCGATATAACGTATAACGTTATATACTATATCGATATAACTTATAACGTTGTATACTATTACGATATAACGTATAACGTTATGTACGATAACGGTATAACGTATAACGTTATATACTATAACGATATAACGTATAACGTTATATACTATTACGATATAACGTATAACGTTATATACTATAACGGTATAACGTATAACGTTATATACTATATCGATATAACGTATAACGTTATGTAGTATTATGATATAACGTATAACGTTATATACTATATCGATATAACGTATAACGTTATATACTATATCGATATAACGTATAACGTTATATACGATGTCGATATAACGTATAACGTTGTATACTATTACGATATAACGTATAACGTTATATACAATTACGATATAACGTATAACGTTATATACTATAACGATATAACGTATAACGTTATGTAGTATTACGATATAACGTATAACGTTATATACTATATCGATATAACGTATAACGTTATATACTATATCGATATAACGTATAACGTTATATACTATAACGATATAACGTATAACGTTATATACTATATCGATATAACGTATAACGTTATATACTATATCGATATAACGTATAACGTTATATACTATATCGATATAACGTATAACGTTATATACGATATCGATATAACGTATAACGTTGTATACTATTACGATATAACGTATAACGTTATGTACGATAACGGTATAACGTATAACGTTATATACTATAACGATATAACGTATAACGTTATATACTATTACGATATAACGTATAACGTTATATACTATAAAGATATAACGTATAACGTTATATACAATTACGATATAACGTATAACGTTATATACTATAACGATATAACGTATAACGTTATATACTATATCGATATAACGTATAACGCTATATACTATAACGATATAACGTATAACGTTATATACTATATCGATATAACGTATAACGTTATATACTATATCGATATAACGTATATCGTTATATACTATTACGATATAACGTATAACGTTATATACTATTAAGATATAACGTATGACGTTATATACTATAACGATATAACGTATAACGTTATATACTATATCGATATAACGTATAACGTTATATACTATATCGATATAACGTATAACGTTATATACGATGTCGATATAACGTATAACGTTGTATACTATTACGATATAACGTATAACGTTATATACTATAACGATATGACGTATAACGTTATGTAGTATTACGATATAACGTATAACGTTATATACTATATCGATATAACGTATAACGTTATATACTATAACGATATAACGTATAACGTTATATACTATATCGATATAACGTATAACGTTATATACTATATCGATATAACGTATAACGTTATATACTATATCGATATAACGTATAACGTTATATACGATATCGATATAACGTATAACGTTGTATACTATTACGATATAACGTATAACGTTGTATACTATTACGATATAACGTATAACGTTATATACAATTACGATATAACGTATAACGTTATATACTATAACGATATAACGTATAACGTTATGTAGTATTACGATATAACGTATAACGTTATATACTATATCGATATAACGTATAACGTTATATACTATATCGATATAACGTATAACGTTATATACTATAACGATATAACGTATAACGTTATATACTATATCGATATAACGTATAACGTTATATACTATATCGATATAACGTATAACGTTATATACTATATCGATATAACGTATAACGTTATATACTATATCGATATAACGTATAACGTTATATACGATGTCGATATAACGTATAACGTTGTATACTATTACGATATAACGTATAACGCTATATACAATTACGATATAACGTATAACGTTATATACTATAACGATATAACGTATAACGTTATGTAGTATTACGATATAACGTATAACGTTATATACTATATCGATATAACGTATAACGTTATATACTATATCGATATAACGTATAACGTTATATACTATAACGATATAACGTATAACGTTATATACTATATCGATATAACGTATAACGTTATATACTATATCGATATAACTTATAACGTTGTATACTATTACGATATAACGTATAACGTTATGTACGATAACGGTATAACGTATAACGTTATATACTATAACGATATAACGTATAACGTTATATACTATTACGATATAACGTATAACGTTATATACTATAACGGTATAACGTATAACGTTATATACTATATCGATATAACGTATAACGTTATGTAGTATTATGATATAACGTATAACGTTATATACTATATCGATATAACGTATAACGTTATATACTATATCGATATAACGTATAACGTTATATACCATAACGATATAACGTATAACGTTATATACAATTACGATATAACGTATAACGTTATGTACGATAACGGTATAACGTATAACGTTATATACTATAACGATATAACGTATAACGTTATATACTATAACGATATAACGTATAACGTTATATACAATTACGATATAACGTATAACGTTATATACTATAACGATATAACGTATAACGTTATATACTATAACGATATATCGTATAACGTTATGTAGTATTACGATATAACGTATAACGTTATATACGATAACGATATAACGTATAACGTTGTATACTATTACGATATAACGTATAACGTTATATACTATAACGATATGACGTATAACGTTATGTAGTATTACGATATAACGTATAACGTTATATACTATATCGATATAACGTATAACGTTATATACTATAACGATATAACGTATAACGTTATATACTATATCGATATAACGTATAACGTTATATACTATATCGATATAACGTATAACGTTATATACTATATCGATATAACGTATAACGTTATATACGATATCGATATAACGTATAACGTTGTATACTATTACGATATAACGTATAACGTTGTATACTATTACGATATAACGTATAACGTTATATACAATTACGATATAACGTATAACGTTATATACTATATCGATATAACGTATAACGTTATATACTATAACGATATAACGTATAACGTTGTATACTATTACGATATAACGTATAACGTTGTATACTATATCGATATAACGTATAACGTTATATACTATAACGATATAACGTATAACGTTATATACTATATCGATATAACGTATAACGTTATATACAATTACGATATAGCGTATAACGTTATGTACGATAACGGTATAACGTATAACGTTATATACGATATCGATATAACGTATAACGTGGTATACTATTAGGATATAACGTATAACGTTATGTACGATAACGGTATAACGTATAACGTTATATACTATATCGATATAACGTATATCGTTATATACTATTACGATATAACGTATAACGTTATATACTATTAAGATATAACGTATGACGTTATATACTATAACGATATAACGTATAACGATATATACTATAACGATATAACGTATAACGTTATGTAGTATTACGATATAACGTATAACGTTATATACTATATCGATATAACGTATAACGTTATATACTATATCGATATAACGTATAACGTTATATACGATATCGATATAACGTATAACGTTGTATACTATATCGATATAACGTATAACGTTATGTAGTATTACGATATAACGTATAACGTTATATACTATATCGATATAACGTATAACGTTATATACTATATCGATATAACGTATAACGTTATATACTATAACGATATAACGTATAACGTTATGTAGTATTACGATATAACGTATAACGTTATATACGATAACGATATAACGTATAACGTTGTATACTATTACGATATAACGTATAACGGTATATACTATAACGATATGACGTATAACGTTATGTAGTATTACGATATAACGTATAACGTTATATACTATATCGATATAACGTATAACGTTATATACTATAACGATATAACGTATAACGTTATATACTATATCGATATAACGTATAACGTTATATACTATATCGATATAACGTATAACGTTATATACTATATCGATATAACGTATAACGTTATATACGATATCGATATAACGTATAACGTTGTATACTATTACGATATAACGTATAACGTTGTATACTATTACGATATAACGTATAACGTTATATACAATTACGATATAACGTATAACGTTATATACTATAACGATACAACGTATAACGTTATGTAGTATTACGATATAACGTATAACGTTATATACTATATCGATATAACGTATAACGTTATATACTATATCGATATAACGTATAACGTTATGTAGTATTACGATATAACGTATAACGTTATATACTATATCGATATAACGTATAACGTTATATACAATTACGATATAACGTATAACGTTATGTACGATAACGGTATAACGTATAACGTTATATACTATATCGATATAACGGATAACGTTATATACTATAACGATATAACGTATAACGTTATATACAATTACGATATAACGTATAACGTTATGTACGATAACGGTATAACGTATAACGTTATATACTATATCGATATAACGTATAACGTTATATACTATAACGATATAACGTATAACGTTATATACAATTACGATATAACGTATAACGTTATATACTATAACGATATAACGTATAACGTTATATACTATAACGATATATCGTATAACGTTATGTAGTATTACGATATAACGTATAACGTTATATACGATAACGATATAACGTATAACGTTGTATACTATTACGATATAACGTATAACGTTATATACTATAACGATATAACGTATAACGTTATGTAGTATTACGATATAACGTATAACGTTATATACTATATCGATATAACGTATAACGTTATATACTATAACGATATAACGTATAACGTTATATACTATATCGATATAACGTATAACGTTATATACAATATCGATATAACGTATAACGTTATATACTATATCGATATAACGTATAACGTTATATACGATATCGATATAACGTATAACGTTGTATACTATTACGATATAACGTATAACGTTGTATACTATTACGATATAACGTATAACGTTATATACAATTACGATATAACGTATAACGTTATATACTATAACGATACAACGTATAACGTTATGTAGTATTACGATATAACGTATAACGTTATATACTATATCGATATAACGTATAACGTTATATACTATATCGATATAACGTATAACGTTATATACTATAACGATATAACGTATAACGTTATATACTATATCGATATAACGTATAACGTTATATACTATATCGATATAACGTATAACGTTATATACTATATCGATATAACGTATAACGTTATATACTATATCGATATAACGTATAACGTTATATACGATGTCGATATAACGTATAACGTTGTATACTATTACGATATAACGTATAACGTTATATACAATTACGATATAACGTATAACGTTATATACTATAACGATATAACGTATAACGTTATGTAGTATTACGATATAACGTATAACGTTATATACTATATCGATATAACGTATAACGTTATATACTATATCGATATAACGTATAACGTTATATACTATAACGATATAACGTATAACGTTATATACTATATCGATATAACGTATAACGTTATATACTATATCGATATAACGTATAACGTTATATACTATATCGATATAACGTATAACGTTATATACGATATCGATATAACGTATAACGTTGTATACTATTACGATATAACGTATAACGTTATGTACGATAACGGTATAACGTATAACGTTATATACTATAACGATATAACGTATAACGTTATATACTATTACGATATAACGTATAACGTTATATACTATAAAGATATAACGTATAACGTTATATACAATTACGATATAACGTATAACGTTATATACTATAACGATATAACGTATAACGTTATATACTATATCGATATAACGTATAACGCTATATACTATAACGATATAACGTATAACGTTATATACTATATCGATATAACGTATAACGTTATATACAATTACGATATAGCGTATAACGTTATGTACGATAACGGTATAACGTATAACGTTATATACGATATCGATATAACGTATAACGTTGTATACTATTAGGATATAACGTATAACGTTATGTACGATAACGGTATAACGTATAACGTTATATACTATATCGATATAACGTATATCGTTATATACTATTACGATATAACGTATAACGTTATATACTATTAAGATATAACGTATGACGTTATATACTATAACGATATAACGTATAACGTTATATACTATATCGATATAACGTATAACGTTATATACTATATCGATATAACGTATAACGTTATATACGATGTCGATATAACGTATAACGTTGTATACTATTACGATATAACGTATAACGTTATATACTATAACGATATGACGTATAACGTTATGTAGTATTACGATATAACGTATAACGTTATATACTATATCGATATAACGTATAACGTTATATACTATAACGATATAACGTATAACGTTATATACTATATCGATATAACGTATAACGTTATATACTATATCGATATAACGTATAACGTTATATACTATATCGATATAACGTATAACGTTATATACGATATCGATATAACGTATAACGTTGTATACTATTACGATATAACGTATAACGTTGTATACTATTACGATATAACGTATAACGTTATATACAATTACGATATAACGTATAACGTTATATACTATAACGATATAACGTATAACGTTATGTAGTATTACGATATAACGTATAACGTTATATACTATATCGATATAACGTATAACGTTATATACTATATCGATATAACGTATAACGTTATATACTATAACGATATAACGTATAACGTTATATACTATATCGATATAACGTATAACGTTATATACTATATCGATATAACGTATAACGTTATATACTATATCGATATAACGTATAACGTTATATACTATATCGATATAACGTATAACGTTATATACGATGTCGATATAACGTATAACGTTGTATACTATTACGATATAACGTATAACGCTATATACAATTACGATATAACGTATAACGTTATATACTATAACGATATAACGTATAACGTTATGTAGTATTACGATATAACGTATAACGTTATATACTATATCGATATAACGTATAACGTTATATACTATATCGATATAACGTATAACGTTATATACTATAACGATATAACGTATAACGTTATATACTATATCGATATAACGTATAACGTTATATACTATATCGATATAACTTATAACGTTGTATACTATTACGATATAACGTATAACGTTATGTACGATAACGGTATAACGTATAACGTTATATACTATAACGATATAACGTATAACGTTATATACTATTACGATATAACGTATAACGTTATATACTATAACGGTATAACGTATAACGTTATATACTATATCGATATAACGTATAACGTTATGTAGTATTATGATATAACGTATAACGTTATATACTATATCGATATAACGTATAACGTTATATACTATATCGATATAACGTATAACGTTATATACCATAACGATATAACGTATAACGTTATATACAATTACGATATAACGTATAACGTTATGTACGATAACGGTATAACGTATAACGTTATATACTATAACGATATATCGTATAACGTTATGTAGTATTACGATATAACGTATAACGTTATATACGATAACGATATAACGTATAACGTTATATACTATATCGATATAACGTATAACGTTATATACTATATCGATATAACGTATAACGTTATATACTATAACGATATAACGCATAACGTTATATACTATATCGATATAACGTATAACGTTATATACTATATCGATATAACGTATAACGTTATATACTATTACGATATAACGTATGACGTTATATACTCTAACGATATAACGTATAACGTTGTATACTATTACGATATAACGTATAACGTTATATACTTTAACGGTATAACGTATAACGTTATATACTATATCGATATAACGTATAACGTTATGTACGATAACGATATAACGTATAACGTTATATACTTTAACGGTATAACGTATAACGTTATATACTATATCGATATAACGTATAACGTTATGTACGATAACGATATAACGTATAACGTTATATACTATTACGATATAACGTATAACGTTATATACGATAACGATATAACGTATAACGTTGTATACTATTACGATATAACGTATAACGTTATATACTATAACGATATGACGTATAACGTTATGTAGTATTACGATATAACGTATAACGTTATATACTATATCGATATAACGTATAACGATATATACTATAACGATATAACGTATAACGTTATATACTCTAACGATATAACGTATAACGTTATGTAGTATTACGATATAACGTATAACGTTATATACTATATCGATATAACGTATAACGTTATATACTATATCGATATAACGTATAACGTTATATACGATAACGATATAACGTATAACGTTATATACAATTACGATATAGCGTATAACGTTATGTACGATAACGGTATAACGTATAACGTTATATACTATAACGATATATCGTATAACGTTATGTAGTATTACGATATAACGTATAACGTTATATACGATAACGATATAACGTATAACGTTGTATACTATTACGATATAACGTATAACGTTGTATACTATTACGATATAACGTATAACGTTATATACTATAACGATATAACGTATAACGTTATGTAGTATTACGATATAACGTATAACGTTATATACTATATCGATATAACGTATAACGTTATATACTATATCGATATAACGTATAACGTTATATACTATAACGATATAACGTATAACGTTATGTAGTATTACGATATAACGTATAACGTTATATACTATATCGATATAACGTATAACGTTATATACTATATCGATATAACGTATAACGTTATATACTATAACGATATAACGTATAACGTTATATACAATTACGATATAACGTATAACGTTATGTACGATAACGGTATAACGTATAACGTTATATACTATATCGATATAACGTATAACGTTATATACTATAACGATATAACGTATAACGTTATGTAGTATTACGATATAACGTATAACGTTATATACTATATCGATATAACGTATAACGTTATGTACGATAACGATATAACGTATAACGTTATATACTATTACGATATAACGTATAACGTTATATACGATAACGATATAACGTATAACGTTGTATACTATTACGATATAACGTATAACGTTATATACTATAACGATATGACGTATAACGTTATGTAGTATTACGATATAACGTATAACGTTATATACTATATCGATATAACGTATAACGATATATACTATAACGATATAACGTATAACGTTATATACTATATCGATATAACGTATAACGTTATATACTATATCGATATAACGTATAACGTTATATACTATATCGATATAACGTATAACGTTATATACTATATCGATATAACGTATAACGTTATATACGATATCGATATAACGTATAACGTTGTATACTATTACGATATAACGTATAACGTTATGTACGATAACGGTATAACGTATAACGTTATATACTATAACGATATATCGTATAACGTTATGTAGTATTACGATATAACGTATAACGTTATATACGATAACGATATAACGTATAACGTTATATACTATTAAGATATAACGTATGACGTTATATACTAAAACGATATAACGTATAACGTTATATACTATAACGATATAACGTATAACGTTATGTAGTATTACGATATAACGTATAACGTTATATACTATATCGATATAACGTATAACGTTATATACTATATCGATATAACGTATAACGTTATATACGATAACGATATAACGTATAACGTTATATACAATTACGATATAGCGTATAACGTTATGTACGATAACGGTATAACGTATAACGTTATATACTATAACGATATATCGTATAACGTTATGTAGTATTACGATATAACGTATAACGTTATATACGATAACGATATAACGTATAACGTTGTATACTATTACGATATAACGTATAACGTTGTATACTATTACGATATAACGTATAACGTTATATACTATAACGATATAACGTATAACGTTATGTAGTATTACGATATAACGTATAACGTTATATACTATATCGATATAACGTATAACGTTATATACTATATCGATATAACGTATAACGTTATATACTATAACGATATAACGTATAACGTTATGTAGTATTACGATATAACGTATAACGTTATATACTATATCGATATAACGTATAACGTTATATACTATATCGATATAACGTATAACGTTATATACTATAACGATATAACGTATAACGTTATATACAATTACGATATAACGTATAACGTTATGTACGATAACGGTATAACGTATAACGTTATATACTATATCGATATAACGTATAACGTTATATACTATAACGATATAACGTATAACGTTATGTAGTATTACGATATAACGTATAACGTTATATACTATATCGATATAACGTATAACGTTATATACTATATCGATATAACGTATAACGTTATATACTATAACGATATAACGTATAACGTTATATACAATTACGATATAACGTATAACGTTATATACTATATCGATATAACGTATAACGTTATATACTATAACGATATAACGTATAACGTTATATACAATTACGATATAACGTATAACGTTATGTACGATAACGGTATAACGTATAACGTTATATACTATATCGATATAACGTATAACGTTATATACTATAACGATATAACGTATAACGTTATGTAGTATTACGATATAACGTATAACGTTATATACTATATCGATATAACGTATAACGTTATGTACGATAACGATATAACGTATAACGTTATATACTATTACGATATAACGTATAACGTTATATACGATAACGATATAACGTATAACGTTGTATACTATTACGATATAACGTATAACGTTATATACTATAACGATATGACGTATAACGTTATGTAGTATTACGATATAACGTATAACGTTATATACTATATCGATATAACGTATAACGATATATACTATAACGATATAACGTATAACGTTATATACTATATCGATATAACGTATAACGTTATATACTATATCGATATAACGTATAACGTTATATACTATATCGATATAACGTATAACGTTATATACGATATCGATATAACGTATAACGTTGTATACTATTACGATATAACGTATAACGTTATGTACGATAACGGTATAACGTATAACGTTATATACTATAACGATATATCGTATAACGTTATGTAGTATTACGATATAACGTATAACGTTATATACGATAACGATATAACGTATAACGTTATATACTATTAAGATATAACGTATGACGTTATATACTAAAACGATATAACGTATAACGTTATATACTATAACGATATAACGTATAACGTTATGTAGTATTACGATATAACGTATAACGTTATATACTATATCGATATAACGTATAACGTTATATACTATATCGATATAACGTATAACGTTATATACGATAACGATATAACGTATAACGTTATATACAATTACGATATAGCGTATAACGTTATGTACGATAACGGTATAACGTATAACGTTATATACTATAACGATATATCGTATAACGTTATGTAGTATTACGATATAACGTATAACGTTATATACGATAACGATATAACGTATAACGTTGTATACTATTACGATATAACGTATAACGTTGTATACTATTACGATATAACGTATAACGTTATATACTATAACGATATAACGTATAACGTTATGTAGTATTACGATATAACGTATAACGTTATATACTATATCGATATAACGTATAACGTTATATACTATATCGATATAACGTATAACGTTATATACTATAACGATATAACGTATAACGTTATGTAGTATTACGATATAACGTATAACGTTATATACTATATCGATATAACGTATAACGTTATATACTATATCGATATAACGTATAACGTTATATACTATAACGATATAACGTATAACGTTATATACAATTACGATATAACGTATAACGTTATGTACGATAACGGTATAACGTATAACGTTATATACTATATCGATATAACGTATAACGTTATATACTATAACGATATAACGTATAACGTTATGTAGTATTACGATATAACGTATAACGTTATATACTATATCGATATAACGTATAACGTTATATACTATATCGATATAACGTATAACGTTATATACTATAACGATATAACGTATAACGTTATATACAATTACGATATAACGTATAACGTTATATACTATAACGATATAACGTATAACGTTATGTAGTATTACGATATAACGTATAACGTTATATACTATATCGATATAACGTATAACGTTATATACTATATCGATATAACGTATAACGTTATATACTATATCGATATAACGTATAACGTTATATACTATAACGATATAACGTATAACGTTATATACAATTACGATATAACGTATAACGTTATGTACGATAACGGTATAACGTATAACGTTATATACTATAACGATATAACGTATAACGTTATATACGATATCGATATAACGTATAACGTTGTATACTATTACGATATAACGTATAACGTTGTATACTATTACGATATAACGTATAACGTTATATACAATTACGATATAACGTATAACGTTATATACTATAACGATATAACGTATAACGTTATGTAGTATTACGATATAACGTATAACGTTATATACTATATCGATATAACGTATAACGTTATATACTATATCGATATAACGTATAACGTTATATACTATAACGATATAACGTATAACGTTATATACTATATCGATATAACGTATAACGTTATATACTATATCGATATAACGTATAACGTTATATACTATATCGATATAACGTATAACATTATATACTATATCGATATAACGTATAACGTTATATACGATATCGATATAACGTATAACGTTGTATACTATTCCGATATAACGTATAACGTTATATACAATTACGATATAACGTATAACGTTATATACTATAACGATATAACGTATAACGTTATGTAGTATTACGATATAACGTATAACGTTATATACTATATCGATATAACGTATAACGTTATATACTATATCGATATAACGTATAACGTTATATACTATAACGATATAACGTATAACGTTATATACTATATCGATATAACGTATAACGTTATATACTATATCGATATAACGTATAACGTTATATACTATATCGATATAACGTATAACGTTATATACGATATCGATATAACGTATAACGTTGTATACTATTACGATATAACGTATAACGTTATGTACGATAGCGGTATAACGTATAACGTTATATACTATAACGATATACCGTATAACGTTATGTAGTATTACGATATATCGTATAACGTTATATACGATAACGATATAACGTATAACGTTATATACTATATCGATATAACGTATAACGTTATATACTATATCGATATAACGTATAACGTTATATACTATAACGATATAACGTATAACGTTATATACTATATCGATATAACGTATAACGTTATATACTATATCGATATAACGTATAACGTTATATACTATATCGATATAACGTATAACGTTATATACGATATCGATATAACGTATAACGTTGTATACTATTACGATATAACGTATAACGTTATGTACGATAACGGTATAACGTATAACGTTATATACTATAACGATATACCGTATAACGTTATGTAGTATTACGATACATCGTATAACGTTATATACGATAACGATATAACGTATAACGTTATATACTATATCGATATAACGTATAACGTTATATACTATAACGATATAACGTATAACGTTATATACTATAACGATATAACGTATAACGTTATATACTATATCGATGTAACGTATATCGTTATATACTATTACGATATAACGTATAACGTTATATACTATTAAGATATAACGTATGACGTTATATACTATAACGATATAACGTATAACGTTATATACTATAACGATATAACGTATAACGTTATATACTATAACGATATAACGTATAACGTTATGTAGTATTACGATATAACGTATAACGTTATATACTATATCGATATAACGTATAACGTTATATACTATATCGATATAACGTATAACGTTATATACTATATCGATATAACGTATAACGTTATATACTATAACGACATAACGTATAACGTTATATACAATTACGATATAACGTATAGCGTTATGTACGATAACGGTATAACGTATAACGTTATATACTATAACGATATATCGTATAACGTTATGTAGTATTACGATATAACGTATAACGTTATATACGATAACGATATAACGTATAACGTTGTATACTATATTGATATAACGTATAACGTTATATACGATATCGATATAACGTATAACGTTGTATACTATTACGATATAACGTATAACGTTATGTACGATAACGGTATAACGTATAACGTTATATACTATATCGATATAACGTATATCGTTATATACTATTACGATATAACGTATAACGTTATATACTATTAAGATATAACGTATGACGTTATATACTATAACGATATAACGTATAACGTTATATACTATAACGATATAACGTATAACGTTATGTAGTATTACGATATAACGTATAACGTTATATACTATATCGATATAACGTATAACGTTGTATACTATTACGATATAACGTATAACGTTATGTACGATAACGGTATAACGTATAACGTTATATACTATAACGATATATCGTATAACGTTATGTAGTATTACGATATAACGTATAACGTTATATACGATAACGGTATAACGTATAACGTTATATACTATATCGATATAACGTATAACGTTATATACTATAACGATATAACGTATAACGTTATGTAGTATTACGATATAACGTATAACGTTATATACTATATCGATATAACGTATAACGTTATGTACGATAACGATATAACGTATAACGTTATATACTATTACGATATAACGTATAACGTTATATACGATAACGATATAACGTATAACGTTGTATACTATTACGATATAACGTATAACGTTATATACTATAACGATATGACGTATAACGTTATGTAGTATTACGATATAACGTATAACGTTATATACTATATCGATATAACGTATAACGATATATACTATAACGATATAACGTATAACGTTATATACTATATCGATATAACGTATAACGTTATATACTATATCGATATAACGTATAACGTTATATACTATATCGATATAACGTATAACGTTATATACGATATCGATATAACGTATAACGTTGTATACTATTACGATATAACGTATAACGTTATGTACGATAACGGTATAACGTATAACGTTATATACTATAACGATATATCGTATAACGTTATGTAGTATTACGATATAACGTATAACGTTATATACGATAACGATATAACGTATAACGTTATATACTATTAAGATATAACGTATGACGTTATATACTAAAACGATATAACGTATAACGTTATATACTATAACGATATAACGTATAACGTTATGTAGTATTACGATATAACGTATAACGTTATATACTATATCGATATAACGTATAACGTTATATACTATATCGATATAACGTATAACGTTATATACGATAACGATATAACGTATAACGTTATATACAATTACGATATAGCGTATAACGTTATGTACGATAACGGTATAACGTATAACGTTATATACTATAACGATATATCGTATAACGTTATGTAGTATTACGATATAACGTATAACGTTATATACGATAACGATATAACGTATAACGTTGTATACTATTACGATATAACGTATAACGTTGTATATTATTACGATATAACGTATAACGTTATATACGATAACGATATAACGTATAACGTTGTATACTATTACGATATAACGTATAACGTTGTATACTATTACGATATAACGTATAACGTTATATACTATAACGATATAACGTATAACGTTATGTAGTATTACGATATAACGTATAACGTTATATACTATATCGATATAACGTATAACGTTATATACTATATCGATATAACGTATAACGTTATATACTATAACGATATAACGTATAACGTTATGTAGTATTACGATATAACGTATAACGTTATATACTATATCGATATAACGTATAACGTTATATACTATATCGATATAACGTATAACGTTATATACTATAACGATATAACGTATAACGTTATATACAATTACGATATAACGTATAACGTTATGTACGATAAGGGTATAACGTATAACGTTATATACTATATCGATATAACGTATAACGTTATATACTATAACGATATAACGTATAACGTTATGTAGTATTACGATATAACGTATAACGTTATATACTATATCGATATAACGTATAACGTTATATACTATATCGATATAACGTATAACGTTATATACTATAACGATATAACGTATAACGTTATATACAATTACGATATAACGTATAACGTTATATACTATAACGATATAACGTATAACGTTATGTAGTATTACGATATAACGTATAACGTTATATACTATATCGATATAACGTATATCGTTATATACTATATCGATATAACGTATAACGTTATATACTATATCGATATAACGTATAACGTTATATACTATAACGATATAACGTATAACGTTATATACAATTACGATATAACGTATAACGTTATGTACGATAACGGTATAACGTATAACGTTATATACTATAACGATATATCGTATAACGTTATGTAGTATTACGATATAACGTATAACGTTATATACGATAACGATATAACGTATAACGTTGTATACTATTACGATATAACGTATAACGTTATATACTATAACGATATGACGTATAACGTTATGTAGTATTACGATATAACGTATAACGTTATATACTATATCGATATAACGTATAACGTTATATACTATAACGATATAACGTATAACGTTATATACTATATCGATATAACGTATAACGTTATATACTATATCGATATAACGTATAACGTTATATACTATATCGATATAACGTATAACGTTATATACGATATCGATATAACGTATAACGTTGTATACTATTACGATATAACGTATAACGTTGTATACTATTACGATATAACGTATAACGTTATATACAATTACGATATAACGTATAACGTTATATACTATAACGATATAACGTATAACGTTATATAGTATTACGATATAACGTATAACGTTATATAGTATTACGATATAACGTATAACGTTATATACTATATCGATATAACGTATAACGTTATATACTATATCGATATAACGTATAACGTTATATACTATAACGATATAACGTATAACGTTATATACTATATCGATATAACGTATAACGTTATATACTATATCGATATAACGTATAACGTTATATACTATATCGATATAACGTATAACGTTATATACGATATCGATATAACGTATAACGTTGTATACTATTACGATATAACGTATAACGTTATGTACGATAACGGTATAACGTATAACGTTATATACTATAACGATATACCGTATAACGTTATGAAGTATTACGATATATCGTATAACGTTATATACGATAACGATATAACGTATAACGTTATATACTATATCGATATAACGTATAACGTTATATACTATATCGATATAACGTATAACGTTATATACCATAACGATATAACGTATAACGTTATATACTATATCGATATAACGTATAACGTTATATACTATATCGATATAACGTATAACGTTATATACTATATCGATATAACGTATAACGTTATATACGATATCGATATAACGTATAACGTTGTATACTATTACGATATAACGTATAACGTTATGTACGATAACGGTATAACGTATAACGTTATATACTATAACGATATACCGTATAACGTTATGTAGTATTACGATACATCGTATAACGTTATATACGATAACGATATAACGTATAACGTTATATACTATATCGATATAACGTATAACGTTATATACTATTACGATATAACGTATAACGTTATATACTATAACGATATAACGTATAACGTTATATACTATATCGATGTAACGTATATCGTTATATACTATTACGATATAACGTATAACGTTATATACTATTAAGATATAACGTATGACGTTATATACTATAACGATATAACGTATAACGTTATATACTATAACGATATAACGTATAACGTTATATACTATATCGATATAACGTATATCGTTATATACTATTACGATATAACGTATAACGTTATATACTATTAAGATATAACGTATGACGTTATATACTATAACGATATAACGTATAACGTTATATACTATAACGATATAACGTATAACGTTATGTAGTATTACGATATAACGTATAACGTTATATACTATATCGATATAACGTATAACGTTATATACTATATCGATATAACGTATAACGTTATATACTATATCGATATAACGTATAACGTTATATACTATAACGACATAACGTATAACGTTATATACAATTACGATATAACGTATAGCGTTATGTACGATAACGGTATAACGTATAACGTTATATACTATAACGATATATCGTATAACGTTATGTAGTATTACGATATAACGTATAACGTTATATACGATAACGATATAACGTATAACGTTGTATACTATATTGATATAACGTATAACGTTATATACGATATCGATATAACGTATAACGTTATGTAGTATTACGATATAACGTATAACGTTATATACGATAACGATATAACGTATAACGTTATATACTATAACGATATATCGTATAACGTTATGTAGTATTACGATATAACGTATAACGTTATATACGATAACGATATAACGTATAACGTTGTATACTATTACGATATAACGTATAACGTTATATACTATTAAGATATAACGTATGACGTTATATACTATAACGATATAACGTATAACGTTATATACTATAACGATATATCGTATAACTTTATGTAGTATTACGATATAACGTATAACGTTATATACTATATCGATATAACGTATAACGTTATATACTATATCGATATAACGTATAACGTTATATACTATATCGATATAACGTATAACGTTATATACTATAACGACATAACGTATAACGTTATATACAATTACGATATAACGTATAGCGTTATGTACGATAACGGTATAACGTATAACGTTATATACTATAACGATATAACGTATAACGTTATATACTATAACGACATAACGTATAACGTTATATACAATTACGATATAACGTATAGCGTTATGTACGATAACGGTATAACGTATAACGTTATATACTATAACGATATATCGTATAACGTTATGTAGTATTACGATATAACGTATAACGTTATATACGATAACGATATAACGTATAACGTTATATACTATAACGATATATCGTATAACGTTATGTAGTATTACGATATAACGTATAACGTTATATACGATAACGATATAACGTATAACGTTGTATACTATTACGATATAACGTATAACGTTATATACTATTACGATATAACGTATGACGTTATATACTCTAACGATATAACGTATAACGTTGTATACTATTACGATATAACGTATAACGTTATATACTTTAACGGTATAACGTATAACGCTATATACTATATCGATATAACGTATAACGTTATGTACGATAACGATATAACGTATAACGTTATATACTATAACGATATAACGTATAACGTTATATACTATAACGATATAACGTATATCGTTATATACTATTACGATATAACGTATAACGTTATATACTATTACGATATAACGTATAACGTTATATACTATAACGATATAACGTATAACGTTATATACTATATCGATATAACGTATATCGTTATATACTATTACGATATAACGTATAACGTTATATACTATAACGATATAACGTATAACGTTATATACTATATCGATATAACGTATATCGTTATATACTATTACGATATAACGTATAACGTTATATACTATTAAGATATAACGTATGACGTTATATACTATAACGATATAACGTATAACGCTATATACTATAACGATATAACGTATAACGTTATGTAGTATTATGATATAACGTATAACGTTATATACTATATCGATATAACGTATAACGTTATATACTATATCGATATAACGTATAACGTTATATACCATAACGATATAACGTATAACGTTATATACTATAACGATATAACGTATAACGTTATATACAATTACGATATAACGTATAACGTTATGTACGATAACGGTATAACGTATAACGTTATATACTATAACGATATATCGTATAACGTTATGTAGTATTACGATATAACGTATAACGTTATATACGATAACGATATAACGTATAACGTTATATACTATATCGATATAACGTATAACGTTATATACTATTACGATAAAACGTATAACGTTATATACTATAACGATATAACGTATAACGTTATATACTATATCGATATAACGTATATCGTTATATACTATTACGATATAACGTATAACGTTATATACTATTAAGATATAACGTATGACGTTATATACTATAACGATATAACGTATAACGTTATATACTATAACGATATAACGTATAACGTTATGTAGTATTATGATATAACGTATAACGTTATATACTATATCGATATAACGTATAACGTTATATACTATATCGATATAACGTATAACGTTATATACCATAACGATATAACGTATAACGTTACATACAATTACGATATAACGTATAACGTTATGTACGATAACGGTATAACGTATAACGTTATATACTATATCGATATAACGTATATCGTTATATACTATTACGATATAACGTATAACGTTATATACTATTAAGATATAACGTATGACGTTATATACTATAACGATATAACGTATAACGTTATATACTATAACGATATAACGTATAACGTTATGTAGTATTACGATATAACGTATAACGTTATATACTATATCGATATAACGTATAACGTTATATACTATATCGATATAACGTATAACGTTATATACTATATCGATATAACGTATAACGTTATATACTATAACGACATAACGTATAACGTTATATACAATTACGATATAACGTATAACGTTATGTACGATAACGGTATAACGTATAACGTTGTATACTATATCGATATAACGTATAACGTTATATACGATATCGATATAACGTATAACGTTGTATACTATTACGATATAACGTATAACGTTATGTACGATAACGGTATAACGTATAACGTTATATACTATAACGATATATCGTATAACGTTATGTAGTATTACGATATAACGTATAACGTTATATACGATAACGATATAACGTATAACGTTGTATACTATATCGATATAACGTATAACGTTATATACGATATCGATATAACGTATAACGTTGTATACTATTACGATATAACGTATAACGTTATGTACGATAACGGTATAACGTATAACGTTATATACTATATCGATATAACGTATATCGTTATATACTATTACGATATAACGTATAACGTTATATACTATTAAGATATAACGTATGACGTTATATACTATAACGATATAACGTATAACGTTATATACTATAACGATATAACGTATAACGTTATGTAGTATTACGATATAACGTATAACGTTATATACTATATCGATATAACGTATAACGTTATATACTATATCGATATAACGTATAACGTTATATACTATAACGATATAACGTATAACGTTATATACAATTACGATATAACGTAAAATGTTATGTACGATAACAGTATAACGTATAACGTTATATACTATAACGATATATCGTATAACGTTATGTAGTATTACGATATAACGTATAACGTTATATACGATAACGATATAACGTATAACGTTGTATACTATTACGATATAACGTATAACGTTATATACTATTACGATATAACGTATGACGTTATATACTCTAGCGATATAACGTATAACGTTGTATACTATTACGATATAACGTATAACGTTATATACTTTAACGGTATAACGTATAACGTTATATACTATATCGATATAACGTATAACGTTATGTACGATAACGATATAACGTATAACGTTATATACTATAACGATATAACGTATAACGTTATATACTATAACGATATAACGTATATCGTTATATACTATTACGATATAACGTATAACGTTATATACTATTACGATATAACGTATAACGTTATATACTATAACGATATAACGTATAACGTTATATACTATATCGATATAACGTATATCGTTATATACTATTACGATATAACGTATAACGTTATATACTATAACGATATAAAGTATAACGTTATATACTATATCGATATAACGTATATCGTTATATACTATTACGATATAACGTATAACGTTATATACTATTAAGATATAACGTATGACGTTATATACTATAACGATATAACGTATAACGTTATATACTATAACGATATAACGTATAACGTTATGTAGTATTATGATATAACGTATAACGTTATATACTATATCGATATAACGTATAACGTTATATACTATATCGATATAACGTATAACGTTATATACCATAACGATATAACGTATAACGTTATATACTATAACGATATAACGTATAACGTTATATACAATTACGATATAACGTATAACGTTATGTACGATAACGGTATAACGTATAACGTTATATACTATAACGATATATCGTATAACGTTATATACTATTACGATAAAACGTATAACGTTATATACTATAACGATATAACGTATAACGTTATATACTATATCGATATAACGTATATCGTTATATACTATTACGATATAACGTATAACGTTATATACTATTAAGATATAACGTATGACGTTATATACTATAACGATATAACGTATAACGTTATATACTATAACGATATAACGTATAACGTTATGTAGTATTATGATATAACGTATAACGTTATATACTATATCGATATAACGTATAACGTTATATACTATATCGATATAACGTATAACGTTATATACCATAACGATATAACGTATAACGTTACATACAATTACGATATAACGTATAACGTTATGTACGATAACGGTATAACGTATAACGTTATATACTATAACGATATATCGTATAACGTTATGTAGTATTACGATATAACGTATAACGTTATATACTATATCGATATAACGTATAACGTTATATACTATATCGATATAACGTATAACGTTATATACGATATCGATATAACGTATAACGTTATATACTATAACGATATGACGTATAACGTTATGTAGTATTACGATATAACGTATAACGTTATATACGATAACGATATAACGTATAACGTTATATACTATATCGATATAACGTATAACGTTATATACTATAACGATATAACGATATAACGTATAACGTTATATACTATATCGATATAACGTATAACGTTATATACTATATCGATATAACGTATAACGTTATATACTATATCGATATAACGTATAACGGTATATACGATATCGATATAACGTATAACGTTGTATACTATTACGATATAACGTATAACGTTATGTACGATAACGGTATAACGTATAACGTTATATACTATATCGATATAACGTATATCGTTATATACTATTACGATATAACGTATAACGTTATATACTATTAAGATATAACGTATGACGTTATATACTATAACGATATAACGTATAACGCTATATACTATAACGATATAACGTATAACGTTATGTAGTATTACGATATAACGTATAACGTTATATACTATATCGATATAACGTATAACGTTATATACTATATCGATATAACGTATAACGTTATATACTATAACGATATAACGTTTAACGTTATATACAATTACGATATAACGTATAACGTTATGTACGATAACGGTATAACGTATAACGTTATATACTATAACGATATATCGTATAACGTTATGTAGTATTACGATATAACGTATAACGTTATATACGATAACGATATAACGTATAACGTTGTATACTATTACGATATAACGTATAACGTTATATACTATAACGATATGACGTATAACGTTATGTAGTATTACGATATAACGTATAACGTTATATACGATAACGATATAACGTATAACGTTATATACTATATCGATATAACGTATAACGCTATATACTATATCGATATAACGTATAACGTTATATACCATAACGATATAACGTATAACGTTATATACTATAACGATATAACGTATAACGTTATATACTATATCGATATAACGTATAACGTTATATACTATATCGATATAACGTATAACGTTATATACTATAACGATATAACGTATAACGTTATATACTATATCGATATAACGTATAACGTTATATACTATAACGATATAACGTATAACGTTATATACTATATCGATATAACGTATAACGTTATATACAATTACGATATAGCGTATAACGTTATGTACGATAACGGTATAACGTATAACGTTATATACGATATCGATATAACGTATAACGTTGTATACTATTACGATATAACGTATAACGTTATGTACGATAACGGTATAACGTATAACGTTATATACTATATCGATATAACGTATATCGTTATATACTATTACGATATAACGTATAACGTTATATACTATTAAGATATAACGTATGACGTTATATACTATAACGATATAACGTATAACGTTATATACTATAACGATATAACGTATAACGTTATATACTATAACGATATAACGTATAACGTTATGTAGTATTACGATATAACGTATAACGTTATGTACGATAACGATATAACGTACAACGTTATATACTATTACGATATAACGTATAACGTTATATACGATAACGATATAACGTATAACGTTGTATACTATTACGATATAACGTATAACGTTATATACTATAACGATATGACGTATAACGTTATGTAGTATTACGATATAACGTATAACGTTATATACTATATCGATATAACGTATAACGTTATATACTATAACGATATAACGTATAACGTTATATACTATATCGATATAACGTATAACGTTATATACTATATCGATATAACGTATAACGTTATATACTATATCGATATAACGTATAACGTTATATACTATAACGACATAACGTATAACGTTATATACAATTACGATATAACGTATAACGTTATGTACGATAACGGTATAACGTATAACGTTGTATACTATATCGATATAACGTATAACGTTATATACGATATCGATATAACGTATAACGTTGTATACTATTACGATATAACGTATAACGTTATGTACGATAACGGTATAACGTATAACGTTATATACTATAACGATATATCGTATAACGTTATGTAGTATTACGATATAACGTATAACGTTATATACGATAACGATATAACGTATAACGTTGTATACTATATCGATATAACGTATAACGTTATATACGATATCGATATAACGTATAACGTTGTATACTATTACGATATAACGTATAACGTTATGTACGATAACGGTATAACGTATAACGTTATATACTATATCGATATAACGTATATCGTTATATACTATTACGATATAACGTATAACGTTATATACTATTAAGATATAACGTATGACGTTATATACTATAACGATATAACGTATAACGTTATATACTATAACGATATAACGTATAACGTTATGTAGTATTACGATATAACGTATAACGTTATATACTATATCGATATAACGTATAACGTTATATACTATATCGATATAACGTATAACGTTATATACTATAACGATATAACGTATAACGTTATATACAATTACGATATAACGTAAAATGTTATGTACGATAACAGTATAACGTATAACGTTATATACTATAACGATATATCGTATAACGTTATGTAGTATTACGATATAACGTATAACGTTATATACGATAACGATATAACGTATAACGTTGTATACTATTACGATATAACGTATAACGTTATATACTATAACGATATAACGTATAACGTTATGTAGTATTACGATATAACGTATAACGTTATATACTATAACGATATAACGTATATCGTTATATACTATTACGATATAACGTATAACGTTACATACAATTACGATATAACGTATAACGTTATGTACGATAACGGTATAACGTATAACGTTATATACTATATCGATATAACGTATATCGTTATATACTATTACGATATAACGTATAACGTTATATACTATTAAGATATAACGTATGACGTTATATACTATAACGATATAACGTATAACGTTATATACTATAACGATATAACGTATAACGTTATGTAGTATTACGATATAACGTATAACGTTATATACTATATCGATATAACGTATAACGTTATATACTATATCGATATAACGTATAACGTTATATACTATATCGATATAACGTATAACGTTATATACTATAACGACATAACGTATAACGTTATATACAATTACGATATAACGTATAACGTTATGTACGATAACGGTATAACGTATAACGTTGTATACTATATCGATATAACGTATAACGTTATATACGATATCGATATAACGTATAACGTTGTATACTATTACGATATAACGTATAACGTTATGTACGATAACGGTATAACGTATAACGTTATATACTATAACGATATATCGTATAACGTTATGTAGTATTACGATATAACGTATAACGTTATATACGATAACGATATAACGTATAACGTTGTATACTATATCGATATAACGTATAACGTTATATACGATATCGATATAACGTATAACGTTGTATACTATTACGATATAACGTATAACGTTATGTACGATAACGGTATAACGTATAACGTTATATACTATATCGATATAACGTATATCGTTATATACTATTACGATATAACGTATAACGTTATATACTATTAAGATATAACGTATGACGTTATATACTATAACGATATAACGTATAACGTTATATACTATAACGATATAACGTATAACGTTATGTAGTATTACGATATAACGTATAACGTTATATACTATATCGATATAACGTATAACGTTATATACTATATCGATATAACGTATAACGTTATATACTATAACGATATAACGTATAACGTTATATACAATTACGATATAACGTAAAATGTTATGTACGATAACAGTATAACGTATAACGTTATATACTATAACGATATATCGTATAACGTTATGTAGTATTACGATATAACGTATAACGTTATATACGATAACGATATAACGTATAACGTTGTATACTATTACGATATAACGTATAACGTTATATACTATTACGATATAACGTATGACGTTATATACTCTAGCGATATAACGTATAACGTTGTATACTATTACGATATAACGTATAACGTTATATACTTTAACGGTATAACGTATAACGTTATATACTATATCGATATAACGTATAACGTTATGTACGATAACGATATAACGTATAACGTTATATACTATAACGATATAACGTATAACGTTATATACTATAACGATATAACGTATATCGTTATATACTATTACGATATAACGTATAACGTTATATACTATTACGATATAACGTATAACGTTATATACTATAACGATATAACGTATAACGTTATATACTATATCGATATAACGTATATCGTTATATACTATTACGATATAACGTATAACGTTATATACTATAACGATATAAAGTATAACGTTATATACTATATCGATATAACGTATATCGTTATATACTATTACGATATAACGTATAACGTTATATACTATTAAGATATAACGTATGACGTTATATACTATAACGATATAACGTATAACGTTATATACTATAACGATATAACGTATAACGTTATGTAGTATTATGATATAACGTATAACGTTATATACTATATCGATATAACGTATAACGTTATATACTATATCGATATAACGTATAACGTTATATACCATAACGATATAACGTATAACGTTATATACTATAACGATATAACGTATAACGTTATATACAATTACGATATAACGTATAACGTTATGTACGATAACGGTATAACGTATAACGTTATATACTATAACGATATATCGTATAACGTTATATACTATTACGATAAAACGTATAACGTTATATACTATAACGATATAACGTATAACGTTATATACTATATCGATATAACGTATATCGTTATATACTATTACGATATAACGTATAACGTTATATACTATTAAGATATAACGTATGACGTTATATACTATAACGATATAACGTATAACGTTATATACTATAACGATATAACGTATAACGTTATGTAGTATTATGATATAACGTATAACGTTATATACTATATCGATATAACGTATAACGTTATATACTATATCGATATAACGTATAACGTTATATACCATAACGATATAACGTATAACGTTACATACAATTACGATATAACGTATAACGTTATGTACGATAACGGTATAACGTATAACGTTATATACTATAACGATATATCGTATAACGTTATGTAGTATTACGATATAACGTATAACGTTATATACTATATCGATATAACGTATAACGTTATATACTATATCGATATAACGTATAACGTTATATACGATATCGATATAACGTATAACGTTATATACTATAACGATATGACGTATAACGTTATGTAGTATTACGATATAACGTATAACGTTATATACGATAACGATATAACGTATAACGTTATATACTATATCGATATAACGTATAACGTTATATACTATAACGATATAACGATATAACGTATAACGTTATATACTATATCGATATAACGTATAACGTTATATACTATATCGATATAACGTATAACGTTATATACTATATCGATATAACGTATAACGGTATATACGATATCGATATAACGTATAACGTTGTATACTATTACGATATAACGTATAACGTTATGTACGATAACGGTATAACGTATAACGTTATATACTATATCGATATAACGTATATCGTTATATACTATTACGATATAACGTATAACGTTATATACTATTAAGATATAACGTATGACGTTATATACTATAACGATATAACGTATAACGCTATATACTATAACGATATAACGTATAACGTTATGTAGTATTACGATATAACGTATAACGTTATATACTATATCGATATAACGTATAACGTTATATACTATATCGATATAACGTATAACGTTATATACTATAACGATATAACGTTTAACGTTATATACAATTACGATATAACGTATAACGTTATGTACGATAACGGTATAACGTATAACGTTATATACTATAACGATATATCGTATAACGTTATGTAGTATTACGATATAACGTATAACGTTATATACGATAACGATATAACGTATAACGTTGTATACTATTACGATATAACGTATAACGTTATATACTATAACGATATGACGTATAACGTTATGTAGTATTACGATATAACGTATAACGTTATATACGATAACGATATAACGTATAACGTTATATACTATATCGATATAACGTATAACGCTATATACTATATCGATATAACGTATAACGTTATATACCATAACGATATAACGTATAACGTTATATACTATAACGATATAACGTATAACGTTATATACTATATCGATATAACGTATAACGTTATATACTATATCGATATAACGTATAACGTTATATACTATAACGATATAACGTATAACGTTATATACTATATCGATATAACGTATAACGTTATATACTATAACGATATAACGTATAACGTTATATACTATATCGATATAACGTATAACGTTATATACAATTACGATATAGCGTATAACGTTATGTACGATAACGGTATAACGTATAACGTTATATACGATATCGATATAACGTATAACGTTGTATACTATTACGATATAACGTATAACGTTATGTACGATAACGGTATAACGTATAACGTTATATACTATATCGATATAACGTATATCGTTATATACTATTACGATATAACGTATAACGTTATATACTATTAAGATATAACGTATGACGTTATATACTATAACGATATAACGTATAACGTTATATACTATAACGATATAACGTATAACGTTATATACTATAACGATATAACGTATAACGTTATGTAGTATTACGATATAACGTATAACGTTATGTACGATAACGATATAACGTACAACGTTATATACTATTACGATATAACGTATAACGTTATATACGATAACGATATAACGTATAACGTTGTATACTATTACGATATAACGTATAACGTTATATACTATAACGATATGACGTATAACGTTATGTAGTATTACGATATAACGTATAACGTTATATACTATATCGATATAACGTATAACGTTATATACTATAACGATATAACGTATAACGTTATATACTATATCGATATAACGTATAACGTTATATACTATATCGATATAACGTATAACGTTATATACTATATCGATATAACGTATAACGTTATATACGATATCGATATAACGTATAACGTTGTATACTATTACGATATAACGTATAACGTTATGTACGATAACGGTATAACGTATAACGTTATATACTATAACGATATATCGTATAACGTTATGTAGTATTACGATATAACGTATAACGTTATATACGATAACGATATAACGTATAACGTTATATACTATTAAGATATAACGTATGACGTTATATACTAAAACGATATAACGTATAACGTTATATACTATAACGATATAACGTATAACGTTATGTAGTATTACGATATAACGTATAACGTTATATACTATATCGATATAACGTATAACGTTATATACTATATCGATATAACGTATAACGTTATATACTATAACGATATAACGTATAACGTTATATACAATTACGATATAGCGTATAACGTTATGTACGATAACGGTATAACGTATAACGTTATATACTATAACGATATATCGTATAACGTTATGTAGTATTACGATATAACGTATAACGTTATATACGATAACGATATAACGTATAACGTTGTCTACTATTACGATATAACGTATAACGTTGTATACTATTACGATATAACGTATAACGTTATATACTATAACGATATATCGTATAACGTTATGTAGTATTACGATATAACGTATAACGTTATATACGATAACGATATAACGTATAACGTTGTATACTATTACGATATAACGTATAACGTTATATACTATAACGATATGACGTATAACGTTATGTAGTATTACGATATAACGTATAACGTTATATACGATAACGATATAACGTATAACGTTATATACTATATCGATATAACGTATAACGTTATATACTATAACGATATAACGTATAACGTTATATACTATATCGATATAACGTATAACGTTATATACTATATCGATATAACGTATAACGTTATATACTATATCGATATAACGTATAACGTTGTATACTATTACGATATAACGTATAACGTTATGTACGATAACGGTATAACGTATAACGTTATATACTGTATCGATATAACGTATATCGTTATATACTATTACGATATAACGTATAACGTTATATACTATTAAGATATAACGTATGACGTTATATACTATAACGATATAACGTATAACGTTATATACTATAACGATATAACGTATAACGTTATATACTATAACGATATAACGTATAACGTAATGTAGTATTACGATATAACGTATAACGTTATATACTATATCGATATAACGTATAACGTTATATACTATATCGATATAACGTATAACGTTATATACTATAACGATATAACGTATAACGTTATGTAGTATTACGATATAACGTATAACGTTATATACTATATCGATATAACGTATAACGTTATATACTATATCGATATAACGTATAACGTTATATACTATGACGATATAACGTATAACGTTATATACAATTACGATATAACGTATAACGTTATGTACGATAACGGTATAACGTATAACGTTATATACTATATCGATATAACGTATAACGTTATATACAATTACGATATTGCGTATAACGTTATGTACGATAACGGTATAACGTATAACGTTATATACTATAACGATATATCGTATAACGTTATGTAGTATTACGATATAACGTATAACGTTATATACGATAACGATATAACGTATAACGTTGTATACTATTACGATATAACGTATAACGTTGTATACTATTACGATATAACGTATAACGTTATATACTATAACGATATATCGTATAACGTTATGTAGTATTACGATATAACGTATAACGTTATATACGATAACGATATAACGTATAACGTTGTATACTATTACGATATAACGTATAACGTTATATACTATAACGATATGACGTATAACGTTATGTAGTATTACGATATAACGTATAACGTTATATACGATAACGATATAACGTATAACGTTATATACTATATCGATATAACGTATAACGTTATATACTATAACGATATAACGTATAACGTTATGTAGTATTACGATATAACGTATATCGTTATATACTATATCGATATAACGTATAACGTTATATACTATATCGATATAACGTATAACGTTATGTAGTATTATGATATAACGTATAACGTTATATACTATATCGATATAACGTATAACGTTATATACTATATCGATATAACGTATAACGTTATATACTATATCGATATAACGTATAACGTTATATACTATAACGATATAACGTATAACGTTATATACAATTACGATATAACGTATAACGTTATGTACGATAACGGTATAACGTATAACGTTATATACTATAACGATATATCGTATAACGTTATGTAGTATTACGATATAACGTATAACGTTATATACGATAACGATATAACGTATAACGTTGTATACTATTACGATATAACGTATAACGTTATATACTATAACGATATGACGTATAACGTCATGTAGTATTACGATATAACGTATAACGTTATATACTATATCGATATAACGTATAACGTTATATACTATAACGATATAACGTATAACGTTATATACTATATCGATATAACGTATAACGTTATATACTATATCGATATAACGTATAACGTTATATACTATATCGATATAACGTATAACGTTATATACGATATCGATATAACGTATAACGTTGTATACTATTACGATATAACGTATAACGTTGTATACTATTACGATATAACGTATAACGTTATATACAATTACGATATAACGTATAACGTTATATACTATAACGATATAACGTATAACGTTATGTAGTATTACGATATAACGTATAACGTTATATACTATATCGATATAACGTATAACGTTATATACTATATCGATATAACGTATAACGTTATATACTATAACGATATAACGTATAACGTTATATACTATATCGATATAACGTATAACGTTATATACTATATCGATATAACGTATAACGTTATATACTATATCGATATAACGTATAACGTTATATACTATATCGATATAACGTATAACGTTATATACGATATCGATATAACGTATAACGTTGTATACTATTACGATATAACGTATAACGTTATATACAATTACGATATAACGTATAACGTTATATACTATAACGATATAACGTATAACGTTATGTAGTATTACGATATAACGTATAACGTTATATACTATATCGATATAACGTATAACGTTATATACTATATCGATATAACGTATAACGTTATATACTGTAACGATATAACGTATAACGTTATATACTATATCGATATAACGTATAACGTTATATACTATATCGATATAACGTATAACGTTATATACTATATCGATATAACGTATAACGTTATATACGATATCGATATAACGTATAACGTTGTATACTATTACGATATAACGTATAACGTTATATACAATTACGATATAACGTATAACGTTATATACTATAACGATATAACGTATAACGTTATGTAGTATTACGATATAACGTATAACGTTATATACTATATCGATATAACGTATAACGTTATATACTATATCGATATACCGTATAACGTTATATACTATAACGATATAACGTATAACGTTATATACTATATCGATATAACGTATAACGTTATGTAGTATTATGATATAACGTATAACGTTATATACTATATCGATATAACGTATAACGTTATATACCATAACGATATAACGTATAACGTTATATACAATTACGATATAACGTATAACGTTATGTACGATAACGGTATAACGTATAACGTTATATACTATAACGATATATCGTATAACGTTATGTAGTATTACGATATAACGTATAACGTTATATACGATAACGATATAACGTATAACGTTATATACTATATCGATATAACGTATAACGTTATATACTATATCGATATAACGTATAACGTTATATACTATATCGATATAACGTATAACGTTATATACTATATCGATATAACGTATAACGTTATATACTATATCGATATAACGTATAACGTTATATACTATAACGACATAACGTATAACGTTATATACAATTACGATATAACGTATAACGTTATGTACGATAACGGTATAACGTATAACGTTGTATACTATATCGATATAACGTATAACGTTATATACGATATCGATATAACGTATAACGTTGTATACTATTACGACATAACGTATAACGTTATGTACGATAACGGTATAACGTATAACGTTATATACTATATCGATATAACGTATATCGTTGTATACTATTACGATATAACGTATAACGTTATATACTATTAAGATATAACGTATGACGTTATATACTATAACGATATAACGTATAACGTTATATACTATAACGATATAACGTATAACGTTATGTAGTATTACGATATAACGTATAACGTTATATACTATATCGATATAACGTATAACGTTATATACTATATCGATATAACGTATAACGTTATATACTATAACGATATAACGTATAACGTTATATACAATTACGATATAACGTATAACGTTATGTACGATAACGGTATAACGTATAACGTTATATACGATATCGATATAACGTATAACGTTGTATACTATTACGATATAACGTATAACGTTGTATACTATTACGATATAACGTATAACGTTATATACAATTACGATATAACGTATAACGTTATATACTATAACGATATAACGTATAACGTTATGTAGTATTACGATATAACGTATAACGTTATATACTATATCGATATAACGTATAACGTTATATACTATATCGATATAACGTATAACGTTATATACGATATCGATATAACGTATAACGTTGTATACTATTATGATATAACGTATAACGTTATATACAATTACGATATAACGTATAACGTTATATACTATAACGATATAACGTATAACGTTATGTAGTATTACGATATAACGTATAACGTTATATACTATATCGATATAACGTATAACTTTATATACTATATCGATATAACGTATAACGTTATATACTATAACGATATAACGTATAACGTTATATACTATATCGATATAACGTATAACGTTATATACTATATCGATATAACGTATAACGTTATATACTATATCGATATAACGTATAACGTTATATACGATATCGATATAACGTATAACGTTGTATACTATTACGATATAACGTATAACGTTATATACAATTACGATATAACGTATAACGTTATATACTATATCGATATAACGTATAACGTTATATACTATATCGATATAACGTATAACGTTATATACTATAACGATATAACGTATAACGTTATATACTATTACGATATAACGTATAACGTTATATACTATAACGATATAACGTATAACGTTATATACTATATCGATATAACGTATAACGTTATGTAGTATTATGATATAACGTATAACGTTATATACTATATCGATATAACGTATAACGTTATATACTATATCGATATAACGTATAACGTTATATACCATAACGATATAACGTATAACGTTATATACAATTACGATATAACGTATAACGTTATGTACGATAACGGTATAACGTATAACGTTATATACTATAACGATATATCGTATAACGTTATGTAGTATTACGATATAACGTATAACGTTATATACGATAACGATATAACGTATAACGTTATATACTATATCGATATAACGTATAACGTTATATACTATATCGATATAACGTATAACGTTATATACTATATCGATATAACGTATAACGTTATATACTATATCGATATAACGTATAACGTTATATACTATAACGACATAACGTATAACGTTATATACAATTACGATATAACGTATAACGTTATGTACGATAACGGTATAACGTATAACGTTGTATACTATATCGATATAACGTATAACGTTATATACGATATCGATATAACGTATAACGTTGTATACTATTACGATATAACGTATAACGTTATGTACGATAACGGTATAACGTATAACGTTATATACTATATCGATATAACGTATATCGTTATATACTATTACGATATAACGTATAACTTTATATACTATTAAGATATAACGTATGACGTTATATACTATAACGATATAACGTATAACGTTATATACTATAACGATATAACGTATAACGTTATGTAGTATTACGATATAACGTATAACGTTATATACTATATCGATATAACGTATAACGTTATATACTATATCGATATAACGTATAACGTTATATACTATAACGATATAACGTATAACGTTATATACAATTACGATATAACGTATAACGTTATGTACGATAACGGTATAACGTATAACGTTATATACTATAACGATATAACGTATAACGTTATATACTATATCGATATAACGTATATCGTTATATACTATTACGATATAACATATAACGTTATATACTATTAAGATATAACGTATGACGTTATATACTATAACGATATAACGTATAACGTTATATACTATAACGATATAACGTATAACGTTATGTAGTATTACGATATAACGTATAACGTTATATACTATATCGATATAACGTATAACGTTATATACTATATCGATATAACGTATAACGTTATATACTATATCGATATAACGTATAACGTTATATACTATAACGACATAACGTATAACGTTATATACAATTACGATATAACGTATAACGTTATGTACGATAACGGTATAACGTATAACGTTGTATACTATATCGATATAACGTATAACGTTATATACGATATCGATATAACGTATAACGTTGTATACTATTACGATATAACGTATAACGTTATGTACGATAACGGTATAACGTATAACGTTATATACTATAACGATATATCGTATGACGTTATGTAGTATTACGATATAACGTATAACGTTATATACGATAACGATATAACGTATAACGTTGTATACTATATCGATATAACGTATAACGTTATATACGATATCGATATAACGTATAACGTTGTATACTATTACGATATAACGTATAACGTTATGTACGATAACGGTATAACGTATAACGTTATATACTATATCGATATAACGTATATCGTTATATACTATTACGATATAACGTATAACGTTATATACTATTACGATATAACGTATAACGTTATATACTATAACGATATAACGTATAACGTTATATACTATATCGATATAACGTATATCGTTATATACTATTACGATATAACGTATAACGTTATATACTATAACGATATAACGTATAACGTTATATACTATATCGATATAACGTATATCGTTATATACTATTACGATATAACGTATAACGTTATATACTATTAAGATATAACGTATGACGTTATATACTATAACGATATAACGTATAACGTTATATACTATAACGATATAACGTATAACGTTATGTAGTATTATGATATAACGTATAACGTTATATACTATATCGATATAACGTATAACGTTATATACTATATCGATATAACGTATAACGTTATATACCATAACGATATAACGTATAACGTTATATACTATAACGATATAACGTATAACGTTATATACAATTACGATATAACGTATAACGTTATGTACGATAACGGTATAACGTATAACGTTATATACTATAACGATATATCGTATAACGTTATGTAGTATTACGATATAACGTATAACGTTATATACGATAACGATATAACGTATAACGTTATATACTATATCGATATAACGTATAACGTTATATACTATTACGATAAAACGTATAACGTTATATACTATAACGATATAACGTATAACGTTATATACTATATCGATATAACGTATATCGTTATATACTATTACGATATAACGTATAACGTTATATACTATTAAGATATAACGTATGACGTTATATACTATAACGATATAACGTATAACGTTATATACTATAACGATATAACGTATAACGTTATGTAGTATTATGATATAACGTATAACGTTATATACTATATCGATATAACGTATAACGTTATATACTATATCGATATAACGTATAACGTTATATACCATAACGATATAACGTATAACGTTACATACAATTACGATATAACGTATAACGTTATGTACGATAACGGTATAACGTATAACGTTGTATACTATATCGATATAACGTATAACGTTATATACGATATCGATATAACGTATAACGTTGTATACTATTACGATATAACGTATAACGTTATGTACGATAACGGTATAACGTATAACGTTATATACTATAACGATATATCGTATAACGTTATGTAGTATTACGATATAACGTATAACGTTATATACGATAACGATATAACGTATAACGTTGTATACTATATCGATATAACGTATAACGTTATATACGATATCGATATAACGTATAACGTTGTATACTATTACGATATAACGTATAACGTTATGTACGATAACGGTATAACGTATAACGTTATATACTATATCGATATAACGTATATCGTTATATACTATTACGATATAACGTATAACGTTATATACTATTAAGATATAACGTATGACGTTATATACTATAACGATATAACGTATAACGTTATATACTATAACGATATAACGTATAACGTTATGTAGTATTACGATATAACGTATAACGTTATATACTATATCGATATAACGTATAACGTTATATACTATATCGATATAACGTATAACGTTATATACTATAACGATATGACGTATAACGTCATGTAGTATTACGATATAACGTATAACGTTATATACTATATCGATATAACGTATAACGTTATATACTATAACGATATAACGTATAACGTTATATACTATATCGATATAACGTATAACGTTATGTAGTATTACGATATAACGTATAACGTTGTATACTATTACGATATAACGTATAACGTTATATACTATTACGATATAACGTATGACGTTATATACTCTAGCGATATAACGTATAACGTTGTATACTCTTACGATATAACGTATAACGTTATATACTTTAACGGTATAACGTATAACGTTATATACTATATCGATATAACGTATAACGTTATGTACGATAACGATATAACGTATAACGTTATATACTATAACGATATAACGTATAACGTTATATACTATAACGATATAACGTATATCGTTATATACTATTACGATATAACGTATAACGTTATATACTATTACGATATAACGTATAACGTTATATACTATAACGATATAACGTATAACGTTATATACTATATCGATATAACGTATATCGTTATATACTATTACGATATAACGTATAACGTTATATACTATAACGATATAAAGTATAACGTTATATACTATATCGATATAACGTATATCGTTATATACTATTACGATATAACGTATAACGTTATATACTATTAAGATATAACGTATGACGTTATATACTATAACGATATAACGTATAACGTTATATACTATAACGATATAACGTATAACGTTATGTAGTATTATGATATAACGTATAACGTTATATACTATATCGATATAACGTATAACGTTATATACTATATCGATATAACGTATAACGTTATATACCATAACGATATAACGTATAACGTTATATACTATAACGATATAACGTATAACGTTATATACAATTACGATATAACGTATAACGTTATGTACGATAACGGTATAACGTATAACGTTATATACTATAACGATATATCGTATAACGTTATATACTATTACGATAAAACGTATAACGTTATATACTATAACGATATAACGTATAACGTTATATACTATATCGATATAACGTATATCGTTATATACTATTACGATATAACGTATAACGTTATATACTATTAAGATATAACGTATGACGTTATATACTATAACGATATAACGTATAACGTTATATACTGTAACGATATAACGTATAACGTTATGTAGTATTATGATATAACGTATAACGTTACATACTATATCGATATAACGTATAACGTTATATACTATATCGATATAACGTATAACGTTATATACCATAACGATATAACGTATAACGTTACATACAATTACGATATAACGTATAACGTTATGTACGATAACGGTATAACGTATAACGTTATATACTATAACGATATATCGTATAACGTTATGTAGTATTACGATATAACGTATAACGTTATATACTATATCGATATAACGTATAACGTTATATACTATATCGATATAACGTATAACGTTATATACGATATCGATATAACGTATAACGTTATATACTATAACGATATGACGTATAACGTTATGTAGTATTACGATATAACGTATAACGTTATATACGATAACGATATAACGTATAACGTTATATACTATATCGATATAACGTATAACGTTATATACTATAACGATATAACGATATAACGTATAACGTTATATACTATATCGATATAACGTATAACGTTATATACTATATCGATATAACGTATAACGTTATATACTATATCGATATAACGTATAACGGTATATACGATATCGATATAACGTATAACGTTGTATACTATTACGATATAACGTATAACGTTATGTACGATAACGGTATAACGTATAACGTTATATACTATATCGATATAACGTATATCGTTATATACTATTACGATATAACGTATAACGTTATATACTATTAAGATATAACGTATGACGTTATATACTATAACGATATAACGTATAACGCTATATACTATAACGATATAACGTATAACGTTATGTAGTATTACGATATAACGTATAACGTTATATACTATATCGATATAACGTATAACGTTATATACTATATCGATATAACGTATAACGTTATATACTATAACGATATAACGTTTAACGTTATATACAATTACGATATAACGTATAACGTTATGTACGATAACGGTATAACGTATAACGTTATATACTATAACGATATATCGTATAACGTTATGTAGTATTACGATATAACGTATAACGTTATATACGATAACGATATAACGTATAACGTTGTATACTATTACGATATAACGTATAACGTTATATACTATAACGATATGACGTATAACGTTATGTAGTATTACGATATAACGTATAACGTTATATACGATAACGATATAACGTATAACGTTATATACTATATCGATATAACGTATAACGCTATATACTATATCGATATAACGTATAACGTTATATACCATAACGATATAACGTATAACGTTATATACTATAACGATATAACGTATAACGTTATATACTATATCGATATAACGTATAACGTTATATACTATATCGATATAACGTATAACGTTATATACTATAACGATATAACGTATAACGTTATATACTATATCGATATAACGTATAACGTTATATACTATAACGATATAACGTATAACGTTATATACTATATCGATATAACGTATAACGTTATATACAATTACGATATAGCGTATAACGTTATGTACGATAACGGTATAACGTATAACGTTATATACGATATCGATATAACGTATAACGTTGTATACTATTACGATATAACGTATAACGTTATGTACGATAACGGTATAACGTATAACGTTATATACTATATCGATATAACGTATATCGTTATATACTATTACGATATAACGTATAACGTTATATACTATTAAGATATAACGTATGACGTTATATACTATAACGATATAACGTATAACGTTATATACTATAACGATATAACGTATAACGTTATATACTATAACGATATAACGTATAACGTTATGTAGTATTACGATATAACGTATAACGTTATGTACGATAACGATATAACGTACGACGTTATATACTATTACGATATAACGTATAACGTTATATACGATAACGATATAACGTATAACGTTGTATACTATTACGATATAACGTATAACGTTATATACTATAACGATATGACGTATAACGTTATGTAGTATTACGATATAACGTATAACGTTATATACTATATCGATATAACGTATAACGTTATATACTATAACGATATAACGTATAACGTTATATACTATATCGATATAACGTATAACGTTATATACTATATCGATATAACGTATAACGTTATATACTATATCGATATAACGTATAACGTTATATACGATATCGATATAACGTATAACGTTGTATACTATTACGATATAACGTATAACGTTATGTACGATAACGGTATAACGTATAACGTTATATACTATAACGATATATCGTATAACGTTATGTAGTATTACGATATAACGTATAACGTTATATACGATAACGATATAACGTATAACGTTATATACGATAACGATATAACGTATAACGTTATATACTATTAAGATATAACGTATGACGTTATATACTAAAACGATATAACGTATAACGTTATATACTATAACGATATAACGTATAACGTTATGTAGTATTACGATATAACGTATAACGTTATATACTATATCGATATAACGTATAACGTTATATACTATATCGATATAACGTATAACGTTATATACTATAACGATATAACGTATAACGTTATATACAATTACGATATAGCGTATAACGTTATGTACGATAACGGTATAACGTATAACGTTATATACTATAACGATATATCGTATAACGTTATGTAGTATTACGATATAACGTATAACGTTATATACGATAACGATATAACGTATAACGTTGTCTACTATTACGATATAACGTATAACGTTGTATACTATTACGATATAACGTATAACGTTATATACTATAACGATATATCGTATAACGTTATGTAGTATTACGATATAACGTATAACGTTATATACGATAACGATATAACGTATAACGTTGTATACTATTACGATATAACGTATAACGTTATATACTATAACGATATGACGTATAACGTTATGTAGTATTACGATATAACGTATAACGTTATATACGATAACGATATAACGTATAACGTTATATACTATATCGATATAACGTATAACGTTATATACTATAACGATATAACGTATAACGTTATATACTATATCGATATAACGTATAACGTTATATACTATATCGATATAACGTATAACGTTATATACTATATCGATATAACGTATAACGTTGTATACTATTACGATATAACGTATAACGTTATGTACGATAACGGTATAACGTATAACGTTATATACTATATCGATATAACGTATATCGTTATATACTATTACGATATAACGTATAACGTTATATACTATTAAGATATAACGTATGACGTTATATACTATAACGATATAACGTATAACGTTATATACTATAACGATATAACGTATAACGTTATATACTATAACGATATAACGTATAACGTAATGTAGTATTACGATATAACGTATAACGTTATATACTATATCGATATAACGTATAACGTTATATACTATATCGATATAACGTATAACGTTATATACTATAACGATATAACGTATAACGTTATGTAGTATTACGATATAACGTATAACGTTATATACTATATCGATATAACGTATAACGTTATATACTATATCGATATAACGTATAACGTTATATACTATATCGATATAACGTATAACGTTATATACTATGACGATATAACGTATAACGTTATATACAATTACGATATAACGTATAACGTTATGTACGATAACGGTATAACGTATAACGTTATATACTATATCGATATAACGTATAACGTTATATACAATTACGATATAGCGTATAACGTTATGTACGATAACGGTATAACGTATAACGTTATATACTATAACGATATATCGTATAACGTTATGTAGTATTACGATATAACGTATAACGTTATATACGATAACGATATAACGTATAACGTTGTATACTATTACGATATAACGTATAACGTTGTATACTATTACGATATAACGTATAACGTTATATACTATAACGATATATCGTATAACGTTATGTAGTATTACGATATAACGTATAACGTTATATACGATAACGATATAACGTATAACGTTGTATACTATTACGATATAACGTATAACGTTATATACTATAACGATATGACGTATAACGTTATGTAGTATTACGATATAACGTATAACGTTATATACGATAACGATATAACGTATAACGTTATATACTATATCGATATAACGTATAACGTTATATACTATAACGATATAACGTATAACGTTATGTAGTATTACGATATAACGTATATCGTTATATACTATATCGATATAACGTATAACGTTATATACTATATCGATATAACGTATAACGTTATGTAGTATTATGATATAACGTATAACGTTATATACTATATCGATATAACGTATAACGTTATATACTATATCGATATAACGTATAACGTTATATACTATATCGATATAACGTATAACGTTATATACTATAACGATATAACGTATAACGTTAAATACAATTACGATATAACGTATAACGTTATGTACGATAACGGTATAACGTATAACGTTATGTACGATAACGATATAACGTACGACGTTATATACTATTACGATATAACGTATAACGTTATATACTATAACGATATAACGTATAACGTTATATACTATATCGATATAACGTATAACGTTATATACTATAACGATATAACGTATAACGTTATATACTATATCGATATAACGTATATCGTTATATACTATTACGATATAACGTATAACGTTATATACTATTAAGATATAACGTATGACGTTATATACTATAACGATATAACGTATAACGTTATATACTATAACGATATAACGTATAACGTTATATACTATAACGATATAACGTATAACGTTATGTAGTATTACGATATAACGTATAACGTTATGTACGATAACGATATAACGTACGACGTTATATACTATTACGATATAACGTATAACGTTATATACGATAACGATATAACGTATAACGTTGTATACTATTACGATATAACGTATAACGTTATATACTATAACGATATGACGTATAACGTTATGTAGTATTACGATATAACGTATAACGTTATATACTATATCGATATAACGTATAACGTTATATACTATAACGATATAACGTATAACGTTATATACTATATCGATATAACGTATAACGTTATATACTATATCGATATAACGTATAACGTTATATACTATATCGATATAACGTATAACGTTATATACGATATCGATATAACGTATAACGTTGTATACTATTACGATATAACGTATAACGTTATGTACGATAACGGTATAACGTATAACGTTATATACTATAACGATATATCGTATAACGTTATGTAGTATTACGATATAACGTATAACGTTATATACGATAACGATATAACGTATAACGTTATATACGATAACGATATAACGTATAACGTTATATACTATTAAGATATAACGTATGACGTTATATACTAAAACGATATAACGTATAACGTTATATACTATAACGATATAACGTATAACGTTATGTAGTATTACGATATAACGTATAACGTTATATACTATATCGATATAACGTATAACGTTATATACTATATCGATATAACGTATAACGTTATATACTATAACGATATAACGTATAACGTTATATACAATTACGATATAGCGTATAACGTTATGTACGATAACGGTATAACGTATAACGTTATATACTATAACGATATATCGTATAACGTTATGTAGTATTACGATATAACGTATAACGTTATATACGATAACGATATAACGTATAACGTTGTCTACTATTACGATATAACGTATAACGTTGTATACTATTACGATATAACGTATAACGTTATATACTATAACGATATATCGTATAACGTTATGTAGTATTACGATATAACGTATAACGTTATATACGATAACGATATAACGTATAACGTTGTATACTATTACGATATAACGTATAACGTTATATACTATAACGATATGACGTATAACGTTATGTAGTATTACGATATAACGTATAACGTTATATACGATAACGATATAACGTATAACGTTATATACTATATCGATATAACGTATAACGTTATATACTATAACGATATAACGTATAACGTTATATACTATATCGATATAACGTATAACGTTATATACTATATCGATATAACGTATAACGTTATATACTATATCGATATAACGTATAACGTTGTATACTATTACGATATAACGTATAACGTTATGTACGATAACGGTATAACGTATAACGTTATATACTATATCGATATAACGTATATCGTTATATACTATTACGATATAACGTATAACGTTATATACTATTAAGATATAACGTATGACGTTATATACTATAACGATATAACGTATAACGTTATATACTATAACGATATAACGTATAACGTTATATACTATAACGATATAACGTATAACGTAATGTAGTATTACGATATAACGTATAACGTTATATACTATATCGATATAACGTATAACGTTATATACTATATCGATATAACGTATAACGTTATATACTATAACGATATAACGTATAACGTTATGTAGTATTACGATATAACGTATAACGTTATATACTATATCGATATAACGTATAACGTTATATACTATATCGATATAACGTATAACGTTATATACTATATCGATATAACGTATAACGTTATATACTATGACGATATAACGTATAACGTTATATACAATTACGATATAACGTATAACGTTATGTACGATAACGGTATAACGTATAACGTTATATACTATATCGATATAACGTATAACGTTATATACAATTACGATATAGCGTATAACGTTATGTACGATAACGGTATAACGTATAACGTTATATACTATAACGATATATCGTATAACGTTATGTAGTATTACGATATAACGTATAACGTTATATACGATAACGATATAACGTATAACGTTGTATACTATTACGATATAACGTATAACGTTGTATACTATTACGATATAACGTATAACGTTATATACTATAACGATATATCGTATAACGTTATGTAGTATTACGATATAACGTATAACGTTATATACGATAACGATATAACGTATAACGTTGTATACTATTACGATATAACGTATAACGTTATATACTATAACGATATGACGTATAACGTTATGTAGTATTACGATATAACGTATAACGTTATATACGATAACGATATAACGTATAACGTTATATACTATATCGATATAACGTATAACGTTATATACTATAACGATATAACGTATAACGTTATGTAGTATTACGATATAACGTATATCGTTATATACTATATCGATATAACGTATAACGTTATATACTATATCGATATAACGTATAACGTTATGTAGTATTATGATATAACGTATAACGTTATATACTATATCGATATAACGTATAACGTTATATACTATATCGATATAACGTATAACGTTATATACTATATCGATATAACGTATAACGTTATATACTATAACGATATAACGTATAACGTTAAATACAATTACGATATAACGTATAACGTTATGTACGATAACGGTATAACGTATAACGTTATATACTATAACGATATATCGTATAACGTTATGTAGTATTACGATATAACGTATAACGTTATATACGATAACGATATAACGTATAACGTTGTATACTATTACGATATAACGTATAACGTTATATACTATAACGATATGACGTATAACGTCATGTAGTATTACGATATAACGTATAACGTTATATACTATATCGATATAACGTATAACGTTATATACTATAACGATATAACGTATAACGTTATATACTATATCGATATAACGTATAACGTTATATACTATATCGATATAACGTATAACGTTATATACTATATCGATATAACGTATAACGTTATATACGATATCGATATAACGTATAACGTTGTATACTATTACGATATAACGTATAACGTTGTATACTATTACGATATAACGTATAACGTTATATACAATTACGATATAACGTATAACGTTATATACTATAACGATATAACGTATAACGTTATGTAGTATTACGATATAACGTATAACGTTATATACTATATCGATATAACGTATAACGTTATATACTATATCGATATAACGTATAACGTTATATACTATAACGATATAACGTATAACGTTATATACTATATCGATATAACGTATAACGTTATATACTATATCGATATAACGTATAACGTTATATACTATATCGATATAACGTATAACGTTATATACTATATCGATATAACGTATAACGTTATATACGATATCGATATAACGTATAACGTTGTATACTATTACGATATAACGTATAACGTTATATACAATTACGATATAACGTATAACGTTATATACTATAACGATATAACGTATAACGTTATGTAGTATTACGATATAACGTATAACGTTATATACTATATCGATATAACGTATAACGTTATATACTATATCGATATAACGTATAACGTTATATACTATAACGATATAACGTATAACGTTATATACTATATCGATATAACGTATAACGTTATATACTATATCGATATAACGTATAACGTTATATACTATATCGATATAACGTATAACGTTATATACGATATCGATATAACGTATAACGTTGTATACTATTACGATATAACGTATAACGTTATATACAATTACGATATAACGTATAACGTTATATACTATAACGATATAACGTATAACGTTATGTAGTATTACGATATAACGTATAACGTTATATACTATATCGATATAACGTATAACGTTATATACTATATCGATATACCGTATAACGTTATATACTATAACGATATAACGTATAACGTTATATACTATTACGATATAACGTATAACGTTATATACTATAACGATATAACGTATAACGTTATATACTATATCGATATAACGTATAACGTTATGTAGTATTATGATATAACGTATAACGTTATATACTATATCGATATAACGTATAACGTTATATACCATAACGATATAACGTATAACGTTATATACAATTACGATATAACGTATAACGTTATGTACGATAACGGTATAACGTATAACGTTATATACTATAACGATATATCGTATAACGTTATGTAGTATTACGATATAACGTATAACGTTATATACGATAACGATATAACGTATAACGTTATATACTATATCGATATAACGTATAACGTTATATACTATATCGATATAACGTATAACGTTATATACTATATCGATATAACGTATAACGTTATATACTATATCGATATAACGTATAACGTTATATACTATAACGACATAACGTATAACGTTATATACAATTACGATATAACGTATAACGTTATGTACGATAACGGTATAACGTATAACGTTGTATACTATATCGATATAACGTATAACGTTATATACGATATCGATATAACGTATAACGTTGTATACTATTACGACATAACGTATAACGTTATGTACGATAACGGTATAACGTATAACGTTATATACTATATCGATATAACGTATATCGTTGTATACTATTACGATATAACGTATAACGTTATATACTATTAAGATATAACGTATGACGTTATATACTATAACGATATAACGTATAACGTTATATACTATAACGATATAACGTATAACGTTATGTAGTATTACGATATAACGTATAACGTTATATACTATATCGATATAACGTATAACGTTATATACTATATCGATATAACGTATAACGTTATATACTATAACGATATAACGTATAACGTTATATACAATTACGATATAACGTATAACGTTATGTACGATAACGGTATAACGTATAACGTTATATACGATATCGATATAACGTATAACGTTATATACAATTACGATATAACGTATAACGTTATATACTATAACGATATAACGTATAACGTTATGTAGTATTACGATATAACGTATAACGTTATATACTATATCGATATAACGTATAACTTTATATACTATATCGATATAACGTATAACGTTATATACTATAACGATATAACGTATAACGTTATATACTATATCGATATAACGTATAACGTTATATACTATATCGATATAACGTATAACGTTATATACTATATCGATATAACGTATAACGTTATATACGATATCGATATAACGTATAACGTTGTATACTATTACGATATAACGTATAACGTTATATACAATTACGATATAACGTATAACGTTATATACTATAACGATATAACGTATAACGTTATGTAGTATTACGATATAACGTATAACGTTATATACTATATCGATATAACGTATAACGTTATATACTATATCGATATAACGTATAACGTTATATACTATAACGATATAACGTATAACGTTATATACTATTACGATATAACGTATAACGTTATATACTATAACGATATAACGTATAACGTTATATACTATATCGATATAACGTATAACGTTATGTAGTATTATGATATAACGTATAACGTTATATACTATATCGATATAACGTATAACGTTATATACTATATCGATATAACGTATAACGTTATATACCATAACGATATAACGTATAACGTTATATACAATTACGATATAACGTATAAGGTTATGTACGATAACGGTATAACGTATAACGTTATATACTATAACGATATATCGTATAACGTTATGTAGTATTACGATATAACGTATAACGTTATATACGATAACGATATAACGTATAACGTTATATACTATATCGATATAACGTATAACGTTATATACTATATCGATATAACGTATAACGTTATATACTATATCGATATAACGTATAACGTTATATACTATATCGATATAACGTATAACGTTATATACTATAACGACATAACGTATAACGTTATATACAATTACGATATAACGTATAACGTTATGTACGATAACGGTATAACGTATAACGTTGTATACTATATCGATATAACGTATAACGTTATATACGATATCGATATAACGTATAACGTTGTATACTATTACGATATAACGTATAACGTTATGTACGATAACGGTATAACGTATAACGTTATATACTATATCGATATAACGTATATCGTTATATACTATTACGATATAACGTATAACTTTATATACTATTAAGATATAACGTATGACGTTATATACTATAACGATATAACGTATAACGTTATATACTATAACGATATAACGTATAACGTTATGTAGTATTACGATATAACGTATAACGTTATATACTATATCGATATAACGTATAACGTTATATACTATATCGATATAACGTATAACGTTATATACTATAACGATATAACGTATAACGTTATATACAATTACGATATAACGTATAACGTTATGTACGATAACGGTATAACGTATAACGTTATATACTATAACGATATAACGTATAACGTTATATACTATATCGATATAACGTATATCGTTATATACTATTACGATATAACGTATAACGTTATATACTATTAAGATATAACGTATGACGTTATATACTATAACGATATAACGTATAACGTTATATACTATAACGATATAACGTATAACGTTATGTAGTATTACGATATAACGTATAACGTTATATACTATATCGATATAACGTATAATGTTATATACTATATCGATATAACGTATAACGTTATATACTATATCGATATAACGTATAACGTTATATACTATAACGACATAACGTATAACGTTATATACAATTACGATATAACGTATAACGTTATGTACGATAACGGTATAACGTATAACGTTGTATACTATATCGATATAACGTATAACGTTATATACGATATCGATATAACGTATAACGTTGTATACTATTACGATATAACGTATAACGTTATGTACGATAACGGTATAACGTATAACGTTATATACTATAACGATATATCGTATGACGTTATGTAGTATTACGATATAACGTATAACGTTATATACGATAACGATATAACGTATAACGTTGTATACTATATCGATATAACGTATAACGTTATATACGATATCGATATAACGTATAACGTTGTATACTATTACGATATAACGTATAACGTTATGTACGATAACGGTATAACGTATAACGTTATATACTATATCGATATAACGTATATCGTTATATACTATTACGATATAACGTATAACGTTATATACTATTAAGATATAACGTATGACGTTATATACTATAACGATATAACGTATAACGTTATATACTATAACGATATAACGTATAACGTTATGTAGTATTACGATATAACGTATAACGTTATATACTATATCGATATAACGTATAACGTTATATACTATATCGATATAACGTATAACGTTATATACTATAACGATATAACGTATAACGTTATATACAATTACGATATAACGTAAAACGTTATGTACGATAACGGTATAACGTATAACGTTATATACTATAACGATATATCGTATAACGTTATGTAGTATTACGATATAACGTATAACGTTATATACGATAACGATATAACGTATAACGTTGTATACTATTACGATATAACGTATAACGTTATATACTATAACGATATAACGTATATCGTTATATACTATTACGATATAACGTATAACGTTATATACTATTACGATATAACGTATAACGTTATATACTATAACGATATAACGTATAACGTTATATACTATATCGATATAACGTATATCGTTATATACTATTACGATATAACGTATAACGTTATATACTATAACGATATAACGTATAACGTTATATACTATATCGATATAACGTATATCGTTATATACTATTACGATATAACGTATAACGTTATATACTATTAAGATATAACGTATGACGTTATATACTATAACGATATAACGTATAACGCTATATACTATAACGATATAACGTATAACGTTATGTAGTATTACGATATAACGTATAACGTTATATACTATATCGATATAACGTATAACGTTATATACTATATCGATATAACGTATAACGTTATATACTATAACGATATAACGTTTAACGTTATATACAATTACGATATAACGTATAACGTTATGTACGATAACGGTATAACGTATAACGTTATATACTATAACGATATATCGTATAACGTTATGTAGTATTACGATATAACGTATAACGTTATATACGATAACGATATAACGTATAACGTTGTATACTATTACGATATAACGTATAACGTTATATACTATAACGATATGACGTATAACGTTATGTAGTATTACGATATAACGTATAACGTTATATACGATAACGATATAACGTATAACGTTATATACTATATCGATATAACGTATAACGCTATATACTATATCGATATAACGTATAACGTTATATACCATAACGATATAACGTATAACGTTATATACTATAACGATATAACGTATAACGTTATATACTATATCGATATAACGTATAACGTTATATACTATATAGATATAACGTATAACGTTATATACTATAACGATATAACGTATAACGTTATATACTATATCGATATAACGTATAACGTTATATACTATAACGATATAACGTATAACGTTATATACTATATCGATATAACGTATAACGTTATATACAATTACGATATAGCGTATAACGTTATGTACGATAACGGTATAACGTATAACGTTATATACGATATCGATATAACGTATATCGTTATATACTATTACGATATAACGTATAACGTTATATACTATTAAGATATAACGTATGACGTTATATACTATAACGATATAACGTATAACGTTATATACTATAACGATATAACGTATAACGTTATATACTATAACGATATAACGTATAACGTTATGTAGTATTACGATATAACGTATAACGTTATGTACGATAACGATATAACGTATAACGTTATATACTATATCGATATAACGTATAACGTTATATACTATAACGATATAACGTATAACGTTATATACAATTACGATATAACGTAAAATGTTATGTACGATAACAGTATAACGTATAACGTTATATACTATAACGATATATCGTATAACGTTATGTAGTATTACGATATAACGTATAACGTTATATACGATAACGATATAACGTATAACGTTGTATACTATTACGATATAACGTATAACGTTATATACTATTACGATATAACGTATGACGTTATATACTCTAGCGATATAACGTATAACGTTGTATACTCTTACGATATAACGTATAACGTTATATACTTTAACGGTATAACGTATAACGTTATATACTATATCGATATAACGTATAACGTTATGTACGATAACGATATAACGTATAACGTTATATACTATAACGATATAACGTATAACGTTATATACTATAACGATATAACGTATATCGTTATATACTATTACGATATAACGTATAACGTTATATACTATTACGATATAACGTATAACGTTATATACTATAACGATATAACGTATAACGTTATATACTATATCGATATAACGTATATCGTTATATACTATTACGATATAACGTATAACGTTATATACTATAACGATATAAAGTATAACGTTATATACTATATCGATATAACGTATATCGTTATATACTATTACGATATAACGTATAACGTTATATACTATTAAGATATAACGTATGACGTTATATACTATAACGATATAACGTATAACGTTATATACTATAACGATATAACGTATAACGTTATGTAGTATTATGATATAACGTATAACGTTATATACTATATCGATATAACGTATAACGTTATATACTATATCGATATAACGTATAACGTTATATACCATAACGATATAACGTATAACGTTATATACTATAACGATATAACGTATAACGTTATATACAATTACGATATAACGTATAACGTTATGTACGATAACGGTATAACGTATAACGTTATATACTATAACGATATATCGTATAACGTTATATACTATTACGATAAAACGTATAACGTTATATACTATAACGATATAACGTATAACGTTATATACTATATCGATATAACGTATATCGTTATATACTATTACGATATAACGTATAACGTTATATACTATTAAGATATAACGTATGACGTTATATACTATAACGATATAACGTATAACGTTATATACTGTAACGATATAACGTATAACGTTATGTAGTATTATGATATAACGTATAACGTTACATACTATATCGATATAACGTATAACGTTATATACTATATCGATATAACGTATAACGTTATATACCATAACGATATAACGTATAACGTTACATACAATTACGATATAACGTATAACGTTATGTACGATAACGGTATAACGTATAACGTTATATACTATAACGATATATCGTATAACGTTATGTAGTATTACGATATAACGTATAACGTTATATACTATATCGATATAACGTATAACGTTATATACTATATCGATATAACGTATAACGTTATATACGATATCGATATAACGTATAACGTTATATACTATAACGATATGACGTATAACGTTATGTAGTATTACGATATAACGTATAACGTTATATACGATAACGATATAACGTATAACGTTATATACTATATCGATATAACGTATAACGTTATATACTATAACGATATAACGATATAACGTATAACGTTATATACTATATCGATATAACGTATAACGTTATATACTATATCGATATAACGTATAACGTTATATACTATATCGATATAACGTATAACGGTATATACGATATCGATATAACGTATAACGTTGTATACTATTACGATATAACGTATAACGTTATGTACGATAACGGTATAACGTATAACGTTATATACTATATCGATATAACGTATATCGTTATATACTATTACGATATAACGTATAACGTTATATACTATTAAGATATAACGTATGACGTTATATACTATAACGATATAACGTATAACGCTATATACTATAACGATATAACGTATAACGTTATGTAGTATTACGATATAACGTATAACGTTATATACTATATCGATATAACGTATAACGTTATATACTATATCGATATAACGTATAACGTTATATACTATAACGATATAACGTTTAACGTTATATACAATTACGATATAACGTATAACGTTATGTACGATAACGGTATAACGTATAACGTTATATACTATAACGATATATCGTATAACGTTATGTAGTATTACGATATAACGTATAACGTTATATACGATAACGATATAACGTATAACGTTGTATACTATTACGATATAACGTATAACGTTATATACTATAACGATATGACGTATAACGTTATGTAGTATTACGATATAACGTATAACGTTATATACGATAACGATATAACGTATAACGTTATATACTATATCGATATAACGTATAACGCTATATACTATATCGATATAACGTATAACGTTATATACCATAACGATATAACGTATAACGTTATATACTATAACGATATAACGTATAACGTTATATACTATATCGATATAACGTATAACGTTATATACTATATCGATATAACGTATAACGTTATATACTATAACGATATAACGTATAACGTTATATACTATATCGATATAACGTATAACGTTATATACTATAACGATATAACGTATAACGTTATATACTATATCGATATAACGTATAACGTTATATACAATTACGATATAGCGTATAACGTTATGTACGATAACGGTATAACGTATAACGTTATATACGATATCGATATAACGTATAACGTTGTATACTATTACGATATAACGTATAACGTTATGTACGATAACGGTATAACGTATAACGTTATATACTATATCGATATAACGTATATCGTTATATACTATTACGATATAACGTATAACGTTATATACTATTAAGATATAACGTATGACGTTATATACTATAACGATATAACGTATAACGTTATATACTATAACGATATAACGTATAACGTTATATACTATAACGATATAACGTATAACGTTATGTAGTATTACGATATAACGTATAACGTTATGTACGATAACGATATAACGTACGACGTTATATACTATTACGATATAACGTATAACGTTATATACGATAACGATATAACGTATAACGTTGTATACTATTACGATATAACGTATAACGTTATATACTATAACGATATGACGTATAACGTTATGTAGTATTACGATATAACGTATAACGTTATATACTATATCGATATAACGTATAACGTTATATACTATAACGATATAACGTATAACGTTATATACTATATCGATATAACGTATAACGTTATATACTATATCGATATAACGTATAACGTTATATACTATATCGATATAACGTATAACGTTATATACGATATCGATATAACGTATAACGTTGTATACTATTACGATATAACGTATAACGTTATGTACGATAACGGTATAACGTATAACGTTATATACTATAACGATATATCGTATAACGTTATGTAGTATTACGATATAACGTATAACGTTATATACGATAACGATATAACGTATAACGTTATATACGATAACGATATAACGTATAACGTTATATACTATTAAGATATAACGTATGACGTTATATACTAAAACGATATAACGTATAACGTTATATACTATAACGATATAACGTATAACGTTATGTAGTATTACGATATAACGTATAACGTTATATACTATATCGATATAACGTATAACGTTATATACTATATCGATATAACGTATAACGTTATATACTATAACGATATAACGTATAACGTTATATACAATTACGATATAGCGTATAACGTTATGTACGATAACGGTATAACGTATAACGTTATATACTATAACGATATATCGTATAACGTTATGTAGTATTACGATATAACGTATAACGTTATATACGATAACGATATAACGTATAACGTTGTCTACTATTACGATATAACGTATAACGTTGTATACTATTACGATATAACGTATAACGTTATATACTATAACGATATATCGTATAACGTTATGTAGTATTACGATATAACGTATAACGTTATATACGATAACGATATAACGTATAACGTTGTATACTATTACGATATAACGTATAACGTTATATACTATAACGATATGACGTATAACGTTATGTAGTATTACGATATAACGTATAACGTTATATACGATAACGATATAACGTATAACGTTATATACTATATCGATATAACGTATAACGTTATATACTATAACGATATAACGTATAACGTTATATACTATATCGATATAACGTATAACGTTATATACTATATCGATATAACGTATAACGTTATATACTATATCGATATAACGTATAACGTTGTATACTATTACGATATAACGTATAACGTTATGTACGATAACGGTATAACGTATAACGTTATATACTATATCGATATAACGTATATCGTTATATACTATTACGATATAACGTATAACGTTATATACTATTAAGATATAACGTATGACGTTATATACTATAACGATATAACGTATAACGTTATATACTATAACGATATAACGTATAACGTTATATACTATAACGATATAACGTATAACGTAATGTAGTATTACGATATAACGTATAACGTTATATACTATATCGATATAACGTATAACGTTATATACTATATCGATATAACGTATAACGTTATATACTATAACGATATAACGTATAACGTTATGTAGTATTACGATATAACGTATAACGTTATATACTATATCGATATAACGTATAACGTTATATACTATATCGATATAACGTATAACGTTATATACTATATCGATATAACGTATAACGTTATATACTATATCGATATAACGTATAACGTTATATACTATGACGATATAACGTATAACGTTATATACAATTACGATATAACGTATAACGTTATGTACGATAACGGTATAACGTATAACGTTATATACTATATCGATATAACGTATAACGTTATATACAATTACGATATAGCGTATAACGTTATGTACGATAACGGTATAACGTATAACGTTATATACTATAACGATATATCGTATAACGTTATGTAGTATTACGATATAACGTATAACGTTATATACGATAACGGTATAACGTATAACGTTGTATACTATTACGATATAACGTATAACGTTGTATACTATTACGATATAACGTATAACGTTATATACTATAACGATATATCGTATAACGTTATGTAGTATTACGATATAACGTATAACGTTATATACGATAACGATATAACGTATAACGTTGTATACTATTACGATATAACGTATAACGTTATATACTATAACGATATGACGTATAACGTTATGTAGTATTACGATATAACGTATAACGTTATATACGATAACGATATAACGTATAACGTTATATACTATATCGATATAACGTATAACGTTATATACTATAACGATATAACGTATAACGTTATGTAGTATTACGATATAACGTATATCGTTATATACTATATCGATATAACGTATAACGTTATATACTATATCGATATAACGTATAACGTTATGTAGTATTATGATATAACGTATAACGTTATATACTATATCGATATAACGTATAACGTTATATACTATATCGATATAACGTATAACGTTATATACTATATCGATATAACGTATAACGTTATATACTATAACGATATAACGTATAACGTTAAATACAATTACGATATAACGTATAACGTTATGTACGATAACGGTATAACGTATAACGTTATATACTATAACGATATATCGTATAACGTTATGTAGTATTACGATATAACGTATAACGTTATATACGATAACGATATAACGTATAACGTTGTATACTATTACGATATAACGTATAACGTTATATACTATAACGATATGACGTATAACGTCATGTAGTATTACGATATAACGTATAACGTTATATACTATATCGATATAACGTATAACGTTATATACTATAACGATATAACGTATAACGTTATATACTATATCGATATAACGTATAACGTTATATACTATATCGATATAACGTATAACGTTATATACTATATCGATATAACGTATAACGTTATATACGATATCGATATAACGTATAACGTTGTATACTATTACGATATAACGTATAACGTTGTATACTATTACGATATAACGTATAACGTTATATACAATTACGATATAACGTATAACGTTATATACTATAACGATATAACGTATAACGTTATGTAGTATTACGATATAACGTATAACGTTATATACTATATCGATATAACGTATAACGTTATATACTATATCGATATAACGTATAACGTTATATACTATAACGATATAACGTATAACGTTATATACTATATCGATATAACGTATAACGTTATATACTATATCGATATAACGTATAACGTTATATACTATATCGATATAACGTATAACGTTATATACTATATCGATATAACGTATAACGTTATATACGATATCGATATAACGTATAACGTTGTATACTATTACGATATAACGTATAACGTTATATACAATTACGATATAACGTATAACGTTATATACTATAACGATATAACGTATAACGTTATGTAGTATTACGATATAACGTATAACGTTATATACTATATCGATATAACGTATAACGTTATATACTATATCGATATAACGTATAACGTTATATACTATAACGATATAACGTATAACGTTATATACTATATCGATATAACGTATAACGTTATATACTATATCGATATAACGTATAACGTTATATACTATATCGATATAACGTATAACGTTATATACGATATCGATATAACGTATAACGTTGTATACTATTACGATATAACGTATAACGTTATATACAATTACGATATAACGTATAACGTTATATACTATAACGATATAACGTATAACGTTATGTAGTATTACGATATAACGTATAACGTTATATACTATATCGATATAACGTATAACGTTATATACTATATCGATATACCGTATAACGTTATATACTATAACGATATAACGTATAACGTTATATACTATTACGATATAACGTATAACGTTATATACTATAACGATATAACGTATAACGTTATATACTATATCGATATAACGTATAACGTTATGTAGTATTATGATATAACGTATAACGTTATATACTATATCGATATAACGTATAACGTTATATACCATAACGATATAACGTATAACGTTATATACAATTACGATATAACGTATAACGTTATGTACGATAACGGTATAACGTATAACGTTATATACTATAACGATATATCGTATAACGTTATGTAGTATTACGATATAACGTATAACGTTATATACGATAACGATATAACGTATAACGTTATATACTATATCGATATAACGTATAACGTTATATACTATATCGATATAACGTATAACGTTATATACTATATCGATATAACGTATAACGTTATATACTATATCGATATAACGTATAACGTTATATACTATAACGACATAACGTATAACGTTATATACAATTACGATATAACGTATAACGTTATGTACGATAACGGTATAACGTATAACGTTGTATACTATATCGATATAACGTATAACGTTATATACGATATCGATATAACGTATAACGTTGTATACTATTACGACATAACGTATAACGTTATGTACGATAACGGTATAACGTATAACGTTATATACTATATCGATATAACGTATATCGTTGTATACTATTACGATATAACGTATAACGTTATATACTATTAAGATATAACGTATGACGTTATATACTATAACGATATAACGTATAACGTTATATACTATAACGATATAACGTATAACGTTATGTAGTATTACGATATAACGTATAACGTTATATACTATATCGATATAACGTATAACGTTATATACTATATCGATATAACGTATAACGTTATATACTATAACGATATAACGTATAACGTTATATACAATTACGATATAACGTATAACGTTATGTACGATAACGGTATAACGTATAACGTTATATACGATATCGATATAACGTATAACGTTATATACAATTACGATATAACGTATAACGTTATATACTATAACGATATAACGTATAACGTTATGTAGTATTACGATATAACGTATAACGTTATATACTATATCGATATAACGTATAACTTTATATACTATATCGATATAACGTATAACGTTATATACTATAACGATATAACGTATAACGTTATATACTATATCGATATAACGTATAACGTTATATACTATATCGATATAACGTATAACGTTATATACTATATCGATATAACGTATAACGTTATATACGATATCGATATAACGTATAACGTTGTATACTATTACGATATAACGTATAACGTTATATACAATTACGATATAACGTATAACGTTATATACTATAACGATATAACGTATAACGTTATGTAGTATTACGATATAACGTATAACGTTATATACTATATCGATATAACGTATAACGTTATATACTATATCGATATAACGTATAACGTTATATACTATAACGATATAACGTATAACGTTATATACTATTACGATATAACGTATAACGTTATATACTATAACGATATAACGTATAACGTTATATACTATATCGATATAACGTATAACGTTATGTAGTATTATGATATAACGTATAACGTTATATACTATATCGATATAACGTATAACGTTATATACTATATCGATATAACGTATAACGTTATATACCATAACGATATAACGTATAACGTTATATACAATTACGATATAACGTATAACGTTATGTACGATAACGGTATAACGTATAACGTTATATACTATAACGATATATCGTATAACGTTATGTAGTATTACGATATAACGTATAACGTTATATACGATAACGATATAACGTATAACGTTATATACTATATCGATATAACGTATAACGTTATATACTATATCGATATAACGTATAACGTTATATACTATATCGATATAAACGTATAACGTTATATACTATATCGATATAACGTATAACGTTATATACTATAACGACATAACGTATAACGTTATATACAATTACGATATAACGTATAACGTTATGTACGATAACGGTATAACGTATAACGTTGTATACTATATCGATATAACGTATAACGTTATATACGATATCGATATAACGTATAACGTTGTATACTATTACGATATAACGTATAACGTTATGTACGATAACGGTATAACGTATAACGTTATATACTATATCGATATAACGTATATTCGTTATATACTATTACGATATAACGTATAACTTTATATACTATTAAGATATAACGTATGACGTTATATACTATAACGATATAACGTATAACGTTATATACTATAACGATATAACGTATAACGTTATGTAGTATTACGATATAACGTATAACGTTATATACTATATCGATATAACGTATAACGTTATATACTATATCGATATAACGTATAACGTTATATACTATAACGATATAACGTATAACGTTATATACAATTACGATATAACGTATAACGTTATGTACGATAACGGTATAACGTATAACGTTATATACTATAACGATATAACGTATAACGTTATATACTATATCGATATAACGTATAACGTTATGTAGTATTACGATATAACGTATAACGTTATATACTATATCGATATAACGTATAATGTTATATACTATATCGATATAACGTATAACGTTATATACTATAACGATATAACGTATAACGTTATATACAATTACGATATAACGTAAAACGTTATGTACGATAACGGTATAACGTATAACGTTATGTAGTATTATGATATAACGTATAACGTTATATACTATATCGATATAACGTATAACGTTATATACTATATCGATATAACGTATAACGTTATATACGATATCGATATAACGTATAACGTTGTATACTATTACGATATAACGTATAACGTTGTATACTATTACGATATAACGTATAACGTTATATACAATTACGATATAACGTATAAACGTTATATACTATAACGATATAACGTATAACGTTATGTAGTATTACGATATAACGTATAACGTTATATACTATATCGATATAACGTATAACGTTATATACTATATCGATATAACGTATAACGTTATATACTATAACGATATAACGTATAACGTTATATACTATATCGATATAACGTATAACGTTATATACTATATCGATATAACGTATAACGTTATATACTATATCGATATAACGTATAACGTTATATACTATATCGATATAACGTATAACGTTATATACGATATCGATATAACGTATAACGTTGTATACTATTACGATATAACGTATAACGTTATATACAATTACGATATAACGTATAACGTTATATACTATAACGATATAACGTATAACGTTATGTAGTATTACGATATAACGTATAACGTTATATACTATATCGATATAACGTATAACGTTATATACTATATCGATATAACGTATAACGTTATATACTATAACGATATAACGTATAACGTTATATACTATATCGATATAACGTATAACGTTATATACTATATCGATATAACGTATAACGTTATATACTACATCGATATAACGTATAACGTTATATACGATATCGATATAACGTATAACGTTGTATACTATTACGATATAACGTATAACGTTATATACAATTACGATATAACGTATAACGTTATATACTATAACGATATAACGTATAACGTTATGTAGTATTACGATATAACGTATAACGTTATATACTATATCGATATAACGTATAACGTTATATACTATATCGATATACCGTATAACGTTATATACTATAACGATATAACGTATAACGTTATATACTATTACGATATAACGTATAACGTTATATACTATAACGATATAACGTATAACGTTATATACTATATCGATATAACGTATAACGTTATGTAGTATTATGATATAACGTATAACGTTATATACTATATCGATATAACGTATAACGTTATATACCATAACGATATAACGTATAACGTTATATACAATTACGATATAACGTATAACGTTATGTACGATAACGGTATAACGTATAACGTTATATACTATAACGATATATCGTATAACGTTATGTAGTATTACGATATAACGTATAACGTTATATACGATAACGATATAACGTATAACGTTATATACTATATCGATATAACGTATAACGTTATATACTATATCGATATAACGTATAACGTTATATACTATATCGATATAACGTATAACGTTATATACTATATCGATATAACGTATAACGTTATATACTATAACGACATAACGTATAACGTTATATACAATTACGATATAACGTATAACGTTATGTACGATAACGGTATAACGTATAACGTTGTATACTATATCGATATAACGTATAACGTTATATACGATATCGATATAACGTATAACGTTGTATACTATTACGACATAACGTATAACGTTATGTACGATAACGGTATAACGTATAACGTTATATACTATATCGATATAACGTATATCGTTGTATACTATTACGATATAACGTATAACGTTATATACTATTAAGATATAACGTATGACGTTATATACTATAACGATATAACGTATAACGTTATATACTATAACGATATAACGTATAACGTTATGTAGTATTACGATATAACGTATAACGTTATATACTATATCGATATAACGTATAACGTTATATACTATATCGATATAACGTATAACGTTATATACTATAACGATATAACGTATAACGTTATATACAATTACGATATAACGTATAACGTTATGTACGATAACGGTATAACGTATAACGTTATATACGATATCGATATAACGTATAACGTTGTATACTATTACGATATAACGTATAACGTTGTATACTATTACGATATAACGTATAACGTTATATACAATTACGATATAACGTATAACGTTATATACTATAACGATATAACGTATAACGTTATGTAGTATTACGATATAACGTATAACGTTATATACTATATCGATATAACGTATAACGTTATATACTATATCGATATAACGTATAACGTTATATACGATATCGATATAACGTATAACGTTGTATACTATTATGATATAACGTATAACGTTATATACAATTACGATATAACGTATAACGTTATATACTATAACGATATAACGTATAACGTTATGTAGTATTACGATATAACGTATAACGTTATATACTATATCGATATAACGTATAACTTTATATACTATATCGATATAACGTATAACGTTATATACTATAACGATATAACGTATAACGTTATATACTATATCGATATAACGTATAACGTTATATACTATATCGATATAACGTATAACGTTATATACTATATCGATATAACGTATAACGTTATATACGATATCGATATAACGTATAACGTTGTATACTATTACGATATAACGTATAACGTTATATACAATTACGATATAACGTATAACGTTATATACTATAACGATATAACGTATAACGTTATGTAGTATTACGATATAACGTATAACGTTATATACTATATCGATATAACGTATAACGTTATATACTATATCGATATAACGTATAACGTTATATACTATAACGATATAACGTATAACGTTATATACTATTACGATATAACGTATAACGTTATATACTATAACGATATAACGTATAACGTTATATACTATATCGATATAACGTATAACGTTATGTAGTATTATGATATAACGTATAACGTTATATACTATATCGATATAACGTATAACGTTATATACTATATCGATATAACGTATAACGTTATATACCATAACGATATAACGTATAACGTTATATACAATTACGATATAACGTATAACGTTATGTACGATAACGGTATAACGTATAACGTTATATACTATAACGATATATCGTATAACGTTATGTAGTATTACGATATAACGTATAACGTTATATACGATAACGATATAACGTATAACGTTATATACTATATCGATATAACGTATAACGTTATATACTATATCGATATAACGTATAACGTTATATACTATATCGATATAACGTATAACGTTATATACTATATCGATATAACGTATAACGTTATATACTATAACGACATAACGTATAACGTTATATACAATTACGATATAACGTATAACGTTATGTACGATAACGGTATAACGTATAACGTTGTATACTATATCGATATAACGTATAACGTTATATACGATATCGATATAACGTATAACGTTGTATACTATTACGATATAACGTATAACGTTATGTACGATAACGGTATAACGTATAACGTTATATACTATATCGATATAACGTATATCGTTATATACTATTACGATATAACGTATAACTTTATATACTATTAAGATATAACGTATGACGTTATATACTATAACGATATAACGTATAACGTTATATACTATAACGATATAACGTATAACGTTATGTAGTATTACGATATAACGTATAACGTTATATACTATATCGATATAACGTATAACGTTATATACTATATCGATATAACGTATAACGTTATATACTATAACGATATAACGTATAACGTTATATACAATTACGATATAACGTATAACGTTATGTACGATAACGGTATAACGTATAACGTTATATACTATAACGATATAACGTATAACGTTATATACTATATCGATATAACGTATATCGTTATATACTATTACGATATAACGTATAACGTTATATACTATTAAGATATAACGTATGACGTTATATACTATAACGATATAACGTATAACGTTATATACTATAACGATATAACGTATAACGTTATGTAGTATTACGATATAACGTATAACGTTATATACTATATCGATATAACGTATAATGTTATATACTATATCGATATAACGTATAACATTATATACTATATCGATATAACGTATAACGTTATATACTATAACGACATAACGTATAACGTTATATACAATTACGATATAACGTATAACGTTATGTACGATAACGGTATAACGTATAACGTTGTATACTATATCGATATAACGTATAACGTTATATACGATATCGATATAACGTATAACGTTGTATACTATTACGATATAACGTATAACGTTATGTACGATAACGGTATAACGTATAACGTTATATACTATAACGATATATCGTATGACGTTATGTAGTATTACGATATAACGTATAACGTTATATACGATAACGATATAACGTATAACGTTGTATACTATATCGATATAACGTATAACGTTATATACGATATCGATATAACGTATAACGTTGTATACTATTACGATATAACGTATAACGTTATGTACGATAACGGTATAACGTATAACGTTATATACTATATCGATATAACGTATATCGTTATATACTATTACGATATAACGTATAACGTTATATACTATTAAGATATAACGTATGACGTTATATACTATAACGATATAACGTATAACGTTATATACTATAACGATATAACGTATAACGTTATGTAGTATTACGATATAACGTATAACGTTATATACTATATCGATATAACGTATAACGTTATATACTATATCGATATAACGTATAACGTTATATACTATAACGATATAACGTATAACGTTATATACAATTACGATATAACGTAAAACGTTATGTACGATAACGGTATAACGTATAACGTTATATACTATAACGATATATCGTATAACGTTATGTAGTATTACGATATAACGTATAACGTTATATACGATAACGATATAACGTATAACGTTGTATACTATTACGATATAACGTATAACGTTATATACTATTACGATATAACGTATAACGTTATATACTATAACGATATAACGTATAACGTTATATACTATATCGATATAACGTATATCGTTATATACTATTACGATATAACGTATAACGTTATATACTATAACGATATAACGTATAACGTTATATACTATATCGATATAACGTATATCGTTATATACTATTACGATATAACGTATAACGTTATATACTATTAAGATATAACGTATGACGTTATATACTATAACGATATAACGTATAACGTTATATACTATAACGATATAACGTATAACGTTATGTAGTATTATGATATAACGTATAACGTTATATACTATATCGATATAACGTATAACGTTATATACTATATCGATATAACGTATAACGTTATATACCATAACGATATAACGTATAACGTTATATACTATAACGATATAACGTATAACGTTATATACAATTACGATATAACGTATAACGTTATGTACGATAACGGTATAACGTATAACGTTATATACTATAACGATATATCGTATAACGTTATGTAGTATTACGATATAACGTATAACGTTATATACGATAACGATATAACGTATAACGTTATATACTATATCGATATAACGTATAACGTTATATACTATTACGATAAAACGTATAACGTTATATACTATAACGATATAACGTATAACGTTATATACTATATCGATATAACGTATATCGTTATATACTATTACGATATAACGTATAACGTTATATACTATTAAGATATAACGTATGACGTTATATACTATAACGATATAACGTATAACGTTATATACTATAACGATATAACGTATAACGTTATGTAGTATTATGATATAACGTATAACGTTATATACTATATCGATATAACGTATAACGTTATATACTATATCGATATAACGTATAACGTTATATACCATAACGATATAACGTATAACGTTACATACAATTACGATATAACGTATAACGTTATGTACGATAACGGTATAACGTATAACGTTATATACTATAACGATATATCGTATAACGTTATGTAGTATTACGATATAACGTATAACGTTATATACTATATCGATATAACGTATAACGTTATATACTATATCGATATAACGTATAACGTTATATACGATATCGATATAACGTATAACGTTATATACTATAACGATATGACGTATAACGTTATGTAGTATTACGATATAACATATAACGTTATATACGATAACGATATAACGTATAACGTTATATACTATATCGATATAACGTATAACGTTATATACTATAACGATATAACGTATAACGTTATATACTATATCGATATAACGTATAACGTTATATACTATATCGATATAACGTATAACGTTATATACTATATCGATATAACGTATAACGTTATATACTATATCGATATAACGTATAACGTTATATACGATATCGATATAACGTATAACGTTATATACTATAACGATATGACGTATAACGTTATGTAGTATTACGATATAACGTATAACGTTATGTACGATAACGGTATAACGTATAACGTTATATACTATATCGATATAACGTATATCGTTATATACTATTACGATATAACGTATAACGTTATATACTATTAAGATATAACGTATGACGTTATATACTATAACGATATAACGTATAACGTTATATACTATAACGATATAACGTATAACGTTATATACTATAACGATATAACGTATAACGTTATGTAGTATTACGATATAACGTATAACGTTATGTACGATAACGGTATAACGTATAACGTTATATACTATATCGATATAACGTATAACGTTATATACTATATCGATATAACGTATAACGTTATATACCATAACGATATAACGTATAACGTTATATACTATAACGATATAACGTATAACGTTATATACAATTACGATATAACGTATAACGTTATGTACGATAACGGTATAACGTATAACGTTATATACTATAACGATATATCGTATAACGTTATGTAGTATTACGATATAACGTATAACGTTATATACGATAACGATATAACGTATAACGTTATATACTATATCGATATAACGTATAACGTTATATACTATTACGATAAAACGTATAACGTTATATACTATAACGATATAACGTATAACGTTATATACTATATCGATATAACGTATATCGTTATATACTATTACGATATAACGTATAACGTTATATACTATTAAGATATAACGTATGACGTTATATACTATAACGATATAACGTATAACGTTATATACTATAACGATATAACGTATAACGTTATGTAGTATTATGATATAACGTATAACGTTATATACTATATCGATATAACGTATAACGTTATATACTATATCGATATAACGTATAACGTTATATACCATAACGATATAACGTATAACGTTACATACAATTACGATATAACGTATAACGTTATGTACGATAACGGTATAACGTATAACGTTATATACTATAACGATATATCGTATAACGTTATGTAGTATTACGATATAACGTATAACGTTATATACTATATCGATATAACGTATAACGTTATATACTATATCGATATAACGTATAACGTTATATACGATATCGATATAACGTATAACGTTATATACTATAACGATCGGACGTATAACGTTATGTAGTATTACGATATAACGTATAACGTTATATACGATAACGATATAACGTATAACGTTATATACTATATCGATATAACGTATAACGTTATATACTATAACGATATAACGTATAACGTTATATACTATATCGATATAACGTATAACGTTATATACTATATCGATATAACGTATAACGTTATATACTATATCGATATAACGTATAACGGTATATACGATATCGATATAACGTATAACGTTGTATACTATTACGATATAACGTATAACGTTATGTACGATAACGGTATAACGTATAACGTTATATACTATATCGATATAACGTATATCGTTATATACTATTACGATATAACGTATAACGTTATATACTATTAAGATATAACGTATGACGTTATATACTATAACGATATAACGTATAACGTTATATACTATAACGATATAACGTATAACGTTATGTAGTATTACGATATAACGTATAACGTTATATACTATATCGATATAACGTATAACGTTATATACTATATCGATATAACGTATAACGGTATATACGATATCGATATAACGTATAACGTTGTATACTATTACGATATAACGTATAACGTTATGTAGTATTACGATATAACGTATAACGTTATATACTATATCGATATAACGTATAACGTTATATACTATATCGATATAACGTATAACGTTATATACTATAACGATATAACGTATAACGTTATATACAATTACGATATAACGTATAACGTTATGTACGATAACGGTATAACGTATAACGTTATATACTATAACGATATATCGTATAACGTTATGTAGTATTACGATATAACGTATAACGTTATATACGATAACGATATAACGTATAACGTTATATACAATTACGATATAACGTATAACGTTATGTACGATAACGGTATAACGTATAACGTTATATACTATAACGATATATCGTATAACGTTATGTAGTATTACGATATAACGTATAACGTTATATACGATAACGATATAACGTATAACGTTGTATACTATTACGATATAACGTATAACGGTATATACGATATCGATATAACGTATAACGTTGTATACTATTACGATATAACGTATAACGTTATGTAGTATTACGATATAACGTATAACGTTATATACTATTAAGATATAACGTATGACGTTATATACTATAACGATATAACGTATAACGTTATATACTATAACGATATAACGTATAACGTTATATACTATAACGATATAACGTATAACGTTATGTAGTATTACGATATAACGTATAACGTTATATACTATATCGATATAACGTATAACGTTATATACTATATCGATATAACGTATAACGTTATATACTATAACGATATAACGTATAACGTTATATACAATTACGATATAACGTATAACGTTATGTACGATAACGGTATAACGTATAACGTTATATACTATAACGATATATCGTATAACGTTATGTAGTATTACGATATAACGTATAACGTTATATACGATAACGATATAACGTATAACGTTGTATACTATTACGATATAACGTATAACGTTATATACTATAACGATATGACGTATAACGTTATGTAGTATTACGATATAACGTATAACGTTATATACGATAACGATATAACGTATAACGTTATATACTATATCGATATAACGTATAACGTTATATACTATATCGATATAACGTATAACGTTATATACTATTACGATATAACGTATGACGTTATATACTCTAACGATATAACGTATAACGTTGTATACTATTACGATATAACGTATAACGTTATATACTTTAACGGTATAACGTATAACGTTATATACTATATCGATATAACGTATAACGTTATGTACGATAACGATATAACGTATAACGTTATATACTTTAACGGTATAACGTATAACGTTATATACTATATCGATATAACGTATAACGTTATGTACGATAACGATATAACGTACAACGTTATATACTATTACGATATAACGTATAACGTTATATACGATAACGATATAACGTATAACGTTGTATACTATTACGATATAACGTATAACGTTATATACTATAACGATATGACGTATAACGTTATGTAGTATTACGATATAACGTATAACGTTATATACTATATCGATATAACGTATAACGTTATATACTATAACGATATAACGTATAACGTTATATACTATATCGATATAACGTATAACGTTATATACTATATCGATATAACGTATGACGTTATATACTATATCGATATAACGTATAACGTTATATACGATATCGATATAACGTATAACGTTGTATACTATTACGATATAACGTATAACGTTATGTACGATAACGGTATAACGTATAACGTTATATACTATAACGATATATCGTATAACGTTATGTAGTATTACGATATAACGTATAACGTTATATACGATAACGATATAACGTATAACGTTATATACTATTAAGATATAACGTATGACGTTATATACTAAAACGATATAACGTATAACGTTATATACTATAACGATATAACGTATAACGTTATGTAGTATTACGATATAACGTATAACGTTATATACTATATCGATATAACGTATAACGTTATATACTATATCGATATAACGTATAACGTTATATACTATAACGATATAACGTATAACGTTATATACAATTACGATATAGCGTATAACGTTATGTACGATAACGGTATAACGTATAACGTTATATACTATAACGATATATCGTATAACGTTATGTAGTATTACGATATAACGTATAACGTTATATACGATAACGATATAACGTATAACGTTGTCTACTATTACGATATAACGTATAACGTTGTATACTATTACGATATAACGTATAACGTTATATACTATAACGATATATCGTATAACGTTATGTAGTATTACGATATAACGTATAACGTTATATACGATAACGATATAACGTATAACGTTGTATACTATTACGATATAACGTATAACGTTATATACTATAACGATATGACGTATAACGTTATGTAGTATTACGATATAACGTATAACGTTATATACGATAACGATATAACGTATAACGTTATATACTATATCGATATAACGTATAACGTTATATACTATAACGATATAACGTATAACGTTATATACTATATCGATATAACGTATAACGTTATATACTATATCGATATAACGTATAACGTTATATACTATATCGATATAACGTATAACGTTGTATACTATTACGATATAACGTATAACGTTATGTACGATAACGGTATAACGTATAACGTTATATACTATATCGATATAACGTATATCGTTATATACTATTACGATATAACGTATAACGTTATATACTATTAAGATATAACGTATGACGTTATATACTATATCGATATAACGTATAACGTTATATACTATATCGATATAACGTATAACGTTATATACTATATCGATATAACGTATAACGTTGTATACTATTACGATATAACGTATAACGTTATGTACGATAACGGTATAACGTATAACGTTATATACTATAACGATATAACGTATAACGTTATGTAGTATTACGATATAACGTATAACGTTATATACTATATCGATATAACGTATAACGTTATATACTATATCGATATAACGTATAACGTTATATACTATAACGATATAACGTATAACGTTATGTAGTATTACGATATAACGTATAACGTTATATACTATATCGATATAACGTATAACGTCATATACTATATCGATATAACGTATAACGTTATATACTATAACGATATAACGTATAACGTTATATACAATTACGATATAACGTATAACGTTATGTACGATAACGGTATAACGTATAACGTTATATACTATATCGATATAACGTATAACGTTATATACAATTACGATATAGCGTATAACGTTATGTACGATAACGGTATAACGTATAACGTTATATACTATAACGATATATCGTATAACGTTATGTAGTATTACGATATAACGTATAACGTTATATACGATAACGATATATCGTATAACGTTATGTAGTATTACGATATAACGTATAACGTTATATACGATAACGATATAACGTATAACGTTATATACGATAACGATATAACGTATAACGTTATATACTATTAAGATATAACGTATGACGTTATATACTAAAACGATATAACGTATAACGTTATATACTATAACGATATAACGTATAACGTTATGTAGTATTACGATATAACGTATAACGTTATATACTATATCGATATAACGTATAACGTTATATACTATATCGATATAACGTATAACGTTATATACTATAACGATATAACGTATAACGTTAAATACAATTACGATATAGCGTATAACGTTATGTACGATAACGGTATAACGTATAACGTTATATACTATAACGATATATCGTATAACGTTATGTAGTATTACGATATAACGTATAACGTTGTCTACTATTACGATATAACGTATAACGTTGTATACTATTACGATATAACGTATAACGTTATATACTATAACGATATATCGTATAACGTTATGTAGTATTACGATATAACGTATAACGTTATATACGATAACGATATAACGTATAACGTTGTATACTATTACGATATAACGTATAACGTTTTATACTATAACGATATGACGTATAACGTTATGTAGTATTACGATATAACGTATAACGTTATATACGATAACGATATAACGTATAACGTTATATACTATATCGATATAACGTATAACGTTATATACTATAACGATATAACGTATAACGTTATATACTATATCGATATAACGTATAACGTTATATACTATATCGATATAACGTATAACGTTATATACTATATCGATATAACGTATAACGTTGTATACTATTACGATATAACGTATAACGTTATGTACGATAACGGTATAACGTATAACGTTATATACTATATCGATATAACGTATATCGTTATATACTATTACGATATAACGTATAACGTTATATACTATTAAGATATAACGTATGACGTTATATACTATATCGATATAACGTATAACGTTATATACTATATCGATATAACGTATAACGTTATATACTATATCGATATAACGTATAACGTTGTATACTATTACGATATAACGTATAACGTTATGTACGATAACGGTATAACGTATAACGTTATATACTATAACGATATAACGTATAACGTTATGTAGTATTACGATATAACGTATAACGTTATATACTATATCGATATAACGTATAACGTTATATACTATATCGATATAACGTATAACGTTATATACTATAACGATATAACGTATAACGTTATGTAGTATTACGATATAACGTATAACGTTATATACTATATCGATATAACGTATAACGTTATATACTATATCGATATAACGTATAACGTTATATACTATAACGATATAACGTATAACGTTATATACAATTACGATATAACGTATAACGTTATGTACGATAACGGTATAACGTATAACGTTATATACTATATCGATATTACGTATAACGTTATATACAATTACGATATAGCGTATAACGTTATGTACGATAACGGTATAACGTATAACGTTATATACTATAACGATATATCGTATAACGTTATGTAGTATTACGATATAACGTATAACGTTATATACGATAACGATATAACGTATAACGTTGTATACTATTACGATATAACGTATAACGTTGTATACTATTACGATATAACGTATAACGTTATATACTATAACGATATATCGTATAACGTTATGTAGTATTACGATATAACGTATAACGTTATATACGATAACGATATAACGTATAACGTTGTATACTATTACGATATAACGTATAACGTTATATACTATAACGATATGACGTATAACGTTATGTAGTATTAGGATATAACGTATAACGTTATATACGATAACGATATAACGTATAACGTTATATACTATATCGATATAACGTATAACGTTATATACTATAACGATATAACGTATAACGTTATATACTATAACGATATAACGTATAACGTTATGTAGTATTACGATATAACGTATATCGTTATATACTATATCGATATAACGTATAACGTTATATACTATATCGATATAACGTATAACGTTATATACTATAACGATATAACGTATAACGTTATATACAATTACGATATAACGTATAACGTTATGTACGATAACGGTATAACGTATAGCGTTATATACTATATCGATATAACGTATAACGTTATATACTATAACGATATAACGTATAACGTTATGTAGTATTACGATATAACGTATAACGTTATATACTATATCGATATAACGTATAACGTTATATACTATATCGATATAACGTATAGCGTTATATACTATAACGATATAACGTATAACGTTATATACAATTACGATATAACGTATAACGTTATATACTATAACGATATAACGTATAACGTTATGTAGTATTACGATATAACGTATAACGTTATATACTATATCGGTATAACGTATAACGTTATATACTATATCGATATAACGTATAACGTTATATACTATATCGATATAACGTATAACGTTATATACTATATCGATATAACGTATAACGTTATATACTATTACGATATAACGTATGACGTTATATACTCTAACGATATAGCGTATAACGTTGTATACTATTACGATATAACGTATAACGTTATATACTATATCGATATAACGTATAACGTTATATACGATATCGATATAACGTGTAACGTTGTATACTATTACGATATAACGTATAACGTTATGTACGATAACGGTATAACGTATAACGTTATATACTATAACGATATATCGTATAACGTTATGTAGTATTACGATATAACGTATAACGTTATATACGATAACGATATAACGTATAACGTTATATACTATATCGATATAACGTATAACGTTATATACTATTACGATATAACGTATAACGTTATATACTATAACGATATAACGTATAACGTTATATACTATATCGATATAACGTATAACGTTATATACCATAACGATATAACGTATAACGTTACATACAATTACGATATAACGTATAACGTTATGTACGATAACGGTATAACGTATAACGTTATATACTATAACGATATATCGTATAACGTTATGTAGTATTACGATATAACGTATAACGTTATATACGATAACGATATAACGTATAACGTTATATACTATAACGATATAACGTATAACGTTATATACTATATCGATATAACGTATAACGTTATATACTATATCGATATAACGTATAACGTTATATACTATAACGATATAACGTATAACGTTATATACTATATCGATATAACGTATAACGTTATATACTATAACGATATAACGTATAACGTTATATACTATATCGATATAACGTATAACGTTATATACAATTACGATATAGCGTATAACGTTATGTACGATAACGGTATAACGTATAACGTTATATACGATATCGATATAACGTATAACGTTGTATACTATTACGATATAACGTATAACGTTATGTACGATAACGGTATAACGTATAACGTTATACACTATATCGATATAACGTATATCGTTATATACTATTACGATATAACGTATAACGTTATATACTATTAAGATATAACGTATGACGTTATATACTATAACGATATAACGTATAACGTTATATACTATAACGATATATCGTATAACGTTATGTAGTATTACGATATAACGTATAACGTTATATACGATAACGATATAACGTATAACGTTGTATACTATTACGATATAACGTATAACGTTATATACTATAACGATATGACGTATAACGTTATGTAGTATTACGATATAACGTATAACGTTATATACGATAACGATATAACGTATAACGTTATATACTATATCGATATAACGTATAACGTTATATACTATATCGATATAACGTATAACGTTATATACTATTACGATATAACGTATGACGTTATATACTCTAACGATATAACGTATAACGTTGTATACTATTACGATATAACGTATAACGTTATATACTTTAACGGTATAACGTATAACGTTATATACTATATCGATATAACGTATAACGTTATGTACGATAACGATATAACGTATAACGTTATATACTTTAACGGTATAACGTATAACGTTATATACTATATCGATATAACGTATAACGTTATGTACGATAACGATATAACGTACAACGTTATATACTATTACGATATAACGTATAACGTTATATACGATAACGATATAACGTATAACGTTGTATACTATTACGATATAACGTATAACGTTATATACTATAACGATATGACGTATAACGTTATGTAGTATTACGATATAACGTATAACGTTATATACTATATCGATATAACGTATAACGTTATATACTATAACGATATAACGTATAACGTTATATACTATATCGATATAACGTATAACGTTATATACTATATCGATATAACGTATAACGTTATATACTATATCGATATAACGTATAACGTTATATACGATATCGATATAACGTATAACGTTGTATACTATTACGATATAACGTATAACGTTATGTACGATAACGGTATAACGTATAACGTTATATACTATAACGATATATCGTATAACGTTATGTAGTATTACGATATAACGTATAACGTTATATACTATATCGATATAACGTATAACGTTATATACTATATCGATATAACGTATAGCGTTATATACTATAACGATATAACGTATAACGTTATATACAATTACGATATAACGTATAACGTTATATACTATAACGATATAACGTATAACGTTATGTAGTATTACGATATAACGTATAACGTTATATACTATAACGATATATCGTATAACGTTATGTAGTATTACGATATAACGTATAACGTTATATACGATAACGATATAACGTATAACGTTATATACTATAACGATATAACGTATAACGTTATATACTATATCGATATAACGTATAACGTTATGTACGATAACGATATAACGTACAACGTTATATACTATTACGATATAACGTATAACGTTATATACGATAACGATATAACGTATAACGTTGTATACTATTACGATATAACGTATAACGTTATATACTATAACGATATGACGTATAACGTTATATACTATAACGATATAACGTATAACGTTATATACTATAACGATATAACGTATAACGTTATGTAGTATTACGATATAACGTATATCGTTATATACTATATCGATATAACGTATAACGTTATATACTATATCGATATAACGTATAACGTTATATACTATAACGATATAACGTATAACGTTATATACAATTACGATATAACGTATAACGTTATGTACGATAACGGTATAACGTATAGCGTTATATACTATATCGATATAACGTATAACGTTATATACTATAACGATATAACGTATAACGTTATGTAGTATTACGATATAACGTATAACGTTATATACTATATCGATATAACGTATAACGTTATATACTATATCGATATAACGTATAGCGTTATATACTATAACGATATAACGTATAACGTTATATACAATTACGATATAACGTATAACGTTATATACTATAACGATATAACGTATAACGTTATGTAGTATTACGATATAACGTATAACGTTATATACTATATCGGTATAACGTATAACGTTATATACTATATCGATATAACGTATAACGTTATATACTATATCGATATAACGTATAACGTTATATACTATATCGATATAACGTATAACGTTATATACTATTACGATATAACGTATGACGTTATATACTCTAACGATATAGCGTATAACGTTGTATACTATTACGATATAACGTATAACGTTATATACTATATCGATATAACGTATAACGTTATATACGATATCGATATAACGTGTAACGTTGTATACTATTACGATATAACGTATAACGTTATGTACGATAACGGTATAACGTATAACGTTATATACTATAACGATATATCGTATAACGTTATGTAGTATTACGATATAACGTATAACGTTATATACGATAACGATATAACGTATAACGTTATATACTATATCGATATAACGTATAACGTTATATACTATTACGATATAACGTATAACGTTATATACTATAACGATATAACGTATAACGTTATATACTATATCGATATAACGTATAACGTTATATACCATAACGATATAACGTATAACGTTACATACAATTACGATATAACGTATAACGTTATGTACGATAACGGTATAACGTATAACGTTATATACTATAACGATATATCGTATAACGTTATGTAGTATTACGATATAACGTATAACGTTATATACGATAACGATATAACGTATAACGTTATATACTATAACGATATAACGTATAACGTTATATACTATATCGATATAACGTATAACGTTATATACTATATCGATATAACGTATAACGTTATATACTATAACGATATAACGTATAACGTTATATACTATATCGATATAACGTATAACGTTATATACTATAACGATATAACGTATAACGTTATATACTATATCGATATAACGTATAACGTTATATACAATTACGATATAGCGTATAACGTTATGTACGATAACGGTATAACGTATAACGTTATATACGATATCGATATAACGTATAACGTTGTATACTATTACGATATAACGTATAACGTTATGTACGATAACGGTATAACGTATAACGTTATACACTATATCGATATAACGTATATCGTTATATACTATTACGATATAACGTATAACGTTATATACTATTAAGATATAACGTATGACGTTATATACTATAACGATATAACGTATAACGTTATATACTATAACGATATATCGTATAACGTTATGTAGTATTACGATATAACGTATAACGTTATATACGATAACGATATAACGTATAACGTTGTATACTATTACGATATAACGTATAACGTTATATACTATAACGATATGACGTATAACGTTATGTAGTATTACGATATAACGTATAACGTTATATACGATAACGATATAACGTATAACGTTATATACTATATCGATATAACGTATAACGTTATATACTATATCGATATAACGTATAACGTTACATACGATATCGATATAACGTATAACGTTGTATACTATTACGATATAACGTATAACGTTATGTACGATAACGGTATAACGTATAACGTTATATACTATAACGATATATCGTATAACGTTATGTAGTATTACGATATAACGTATAACGTTATATACGATAACGATATCACGTATAACGTTATATACGATAACGATATAACGTATAACGTTATATACTATTAAGATATAACGTATGACGTTATATACTAAAACGATATAACGTATAACGTTATATACTATAACGATATAACGTATAACGTTATGTAGTATTACGATATAACGTATAACGTTATATACTATATCGATATAACGTATAACGTTATATACTATATCGATATAACGTATAACGTTATATACTATAACGATATAACGTATAACGTTATATACAATTACGATATAGCGTATAACGTTATGTACGATAACGGTATAACGTATAACGTTATATACTATAACGATATATCGTATAACGTTATGTAGTATTACGATATAACGTATAACGTTATATACGATAACGATATAACGTATAACGTTGTCTACTATTACGATATAACGTATAACGTTGTATACTATTACGATATAACGTATAACGTTATATACTATAACGATATATCGTATAACGTTATGTAGTATTACGATATAACGTATAACGTTATATACGATAACGATATAACGTATAACGTTGTATACTATTACGATATAACGTATAACGTTATATACTATAGCGATATGACGTATAACGTTATGTAGTATTACGATATAACGTATAACGTTATATACGATAACGATATAACGTATAACGTTATATACTATATCGATATAACGTATAACGTTATATACTATAACGATATAACGTATAACGTTATATACTATATCGATATAACGTATAACGTTATATACTATATCGATATAACGTATAACGTTATATACTATATCGATATAACGTATAACGTTATATACTATATCGATATAACGTATAACGTTGTATACTATTACGATATAACGTATAACGTTATGTACGATAACGGTATAACGTATAACGTTATATACTATATCGATATAACGTATATCGTTATATACTATTACGATATAACGTATAACGTTATATACTATTAAGATATAACGTATGACGTTATATACTATAACGATATAACGTATAACGTTATATACTATAACGATATAACGTATAACGTTATGTAGTATTACGATATAACGTATAACGTTATATACTATATCGATATAACGTATAACGTTATATACTATATCGATATAACGTATAACGTTATATACTATAACGATATAACGTATAACGTTATGTAGTATTACGATATAACGTATAACGTTATATACTATATCGATATAACGTATAACGTTATATACTATATCGATATAACGTATAACGTTATATACTATAACGATATAACGTATAACGTTATATACAATTACGATATACCGTATAACGTTATGTACGATAACGGTATAACGTATAACGTTATATACTATATCGATATAACGTATAACGTTATATACAATTACGATATAGAGTATAACGTTATGTACGATAACGGTATAACGTATAACGTTATATACTATAACGATATATCGTATAACGTTATGTAGTATTACGATATAACGTATAACGTTGTATACTATTACGATATAACGTATAACGTTGTATACTATTACGATATAACGTATAACGTTATATACTATAACGATATATCGTATAACGTTATGTAGTATTACGATATAACGTATAACGTTATATACGATAACGATATAACGTATAACGCTGTATACTATTACGATATAACGTATAACGTTATATACTATAACGATATGACGTATAACGTTATGTAGTATTACGATATAACGTATAACGTTATATACGTTAACGATATAACGTATAACGTTATATACTATATCGATATAACGTATAACGTTATATACTATAACGATATAACGTATAACGTTATGTAGTATTACGATATAACGTATATCGTTATATACTATATCGATATAACGTATAACGTTATATACTATATCGATATAACGTATAACGTTATATACTATAACGATATAACGTATAACGTTATATACTATATCGATATAACGTATAACGTTATATACAATTACGATATAGCGTATAAGGTTATGTACGATAACGGTATAACGTATAACGTTATATACGATATCGATATAACGTATAACGTTGTATACTATTACGATATAACGTATAACGTTATGTACGATAACGGTATAACGTATAACGTTATATACTATATCGATATAACGTATATCGTTATATACTATTACGATATAACGTATAACGTTATATACTATTAAGATATAACGTATGACGTTATATACTATAACGATATAACGTATAACGTTATATACTATAACGATATAACGTATAACGTTATATACTATAACGATATAACGTATAACGTTATGTAGTATTACGATATAACGTATAACGTTATATACTATATCGATATAACGTATAACGTTATATACTATATCGATATAACGTATAACGTTATATACTATATCGATATAACGTATAACGTTATATACTATATCGATATAACGTATAACGTTGTATACTATTACGATATAACGTATAACGTTATGTACGATAACGGTATAACGTATAACGTTATATACTATATCGATATAACGTATATCGTTATATACTATTACGATATAACGTATAACGTTATATACTATTAAGATATAACGTATGACGTTATATACTATAACGATATAACGTATAACGTTATATACTATAACGATATAACGTATAACGTTATATACTATAACGATATAACGTATAACGTTATGTAGTATTACGATATAACGTATAACGTTATATACTATATCGATATAACGTATAACGTTATATACTATATCGATATAACGTATAACGTTATATACTATAACGATATAACGTATAACGTTATGTAGTATTACGATATAACGTATAACGTTATATACTATATCGATATAACGTATAACGTTATATACTATATCGATATAACGTATAACGTTATATACTATAACGATATAACGTATAACGTTATATACAATTACGATATAACGTATAACGTTATGTACGATAACGGTATAACGTATAACGTTATATACTATATCGATATAACGTATAACGTTATATACAATTACGATATAGCGTATAACGTTATGTACGATAACGGTATAACGTATAACGTTATATACTATAACGATATATCGTATAACGTTATGTAGTATTACGATATAACGTATAACGTTATATACGATAACGATATAACGTATAACGTTGTATACTATTACGATATAACGTATAACGTTGTATACTATTACGATATAACGTATAACGTTATATACTATAACGATATATCGTATAACGTTATGTGGTATTACGATATAACGTATAACGTTATATACGATAACGATATAACGTATAACGTTGTATACTATTACGATATAACGTATAACGTTATATACTATAACGATATGACGTATAACGTTATGTAGTATTACGATATAACGTATAACGCTATATACGATAACGATATAACGTATAACGTTATATACTATATCGATATAACGTATAACGTTATATACTATAACGATATAACGTATAACGTTATGTAGTATTACGATATAACGTATATCGTTATATACTATATCGATATAACGTATAACGTTATATACTATATCGATATAACGTATAACGTTATATACTATAACGATATAACGTATAACGTTATATACTATATCGATATAACGTATAACGTTATATACAATTACGATATAGCGTATAAGGTTATGTACGATAACGGTATAACGTATAACGTTATATACGATATCGATATAACGTATAACGTTGTATACTATTACGATATAACGTATAACGTTATATACTATAACGATATAACGTATAACGTTATATACAATTACGATATAACGTATAACGTTATATACTATAACGATATAACGTATAACGTTATGTAGTATTACGATATAACGTATAACGTTATATACTATATCGATATAACGTATAACGTTATATACTATATCGATATAACGTATAACGTTATATACTATATCGATATAACGTATAACGTTATATACTATAACGATATAACGTATAACGTTATATACAATTACGATATAACGTATAACGTTATATACGATAACGGTATAACGTATAACGTTATATACTATAACGATATATCGTATAACGTTATGTAGTATTACGATATAACGTATAACGTTATATACGATAACGATATAACGTATAACGTTGTGTACTATTACGATATAACGTATAACGTTATATACTATAACGATATGACGTATAACGTTATGTAGTATTACGATATAACGTATAACGTTATATACTATATCGATATAACGTATAACGTTATATACTATAACGATATAACGTATAACGTTATATACTATATCGATATAACGTATAACGTTATATACTATATCGATATAACGTATAACGTTATATACTATATCGATATAACGTATAACGTTATATACTATAACGATATAACGTATAACGTTATATACTATATCGATATAACGTATAACGTTATATACGATATCGATATAACGTATAACGTTGTATACTATTACGATATAACGTATAACGTTGTATACTATTACGATATAACGTATAACGTTATATACAATTACGATATAACGTATAACGTTATATACTATAACGATATAACGTATAACGTTATGTAGTATTACGATATAACGTATAACGTTATATACTATATCGATATAACGTATAACGTTATATACTATATCGATATAACGTATAACGTTATATACTATAACGATATAACGTATAACGTTATATACTATATCGATATAACGTATAACGTTATATACTACATCGATATAACGTATAACGTTATATACTATATCGATATAACGTATAACGTTATATACTATATCGATATAACGTATAACGTTATATACTATAACGATATAACGTATAACGTTATATACTATATCGATATAACGTATAACGTTATATACTATATCGATATAACGTATAACGTTATATACTATATCGATATAACGTATAACGTTGTATACTATTACGATATAACGTATAACGTTATGTACGATAACGGTATAACGTATAACGTTATATACTATATCGATATAACGTATATCGTTATATACTATTACGATATAACGTATAACGTTATATACTATTAAGATATAACGTATGACGTTATATACTATATCGATATAACGTATAACGTTATATACTATATCGATATAACGTATAACGTTATATACTATATCGATATAACGTATAACGTTGTATACTATTACGATATAACGTATAACGTTATGTACGATAACGGTATAACGTATAACGTTATATACTATAACGATATAACGTATAACGTTATGTAGTATTACGATATAACGTATAACGTTATATACTATATCGATATAACGTATAACGTTATATACTATATCGATATAACGTATAACGTTATATACTATAACGATATAACGTATAACGTTATGTAGTATTACGATATAACGTATAACGTTATATACTATATCGATATAACGTATAACGTTATATACTATATCGATATAACGTATAACGTTATATACTATAACGATATAACGTATAACGTTATATACAATTACGATATAACGTATAACGTTATGTACGATAACGGTATAACGTATAACGTTATATACTATATCGATATTACGTATAACGTTATATACAATTACGATATAGCGTATAACGTTATGTACGATAACGGTATAACGTATAACGTTATATACTATAACGATATATCGTATAACGTTATGTAGTATTACGATATAACGTATAACGTTATATACGATAACGATATAACGTATAACGTTGTATACTATTACGATATAACGTATAACGTTGTATACTATTACGATATAACGTATAACGTTATATACTATAACGATATATCGTATAACGTTATGTAGTATTACGATATAACGTATAACGTTATATACGATAACGATATAACGTATAACGTTGTATACTATTACGATATAACGTATAACGTTATATACTATAACGATATGACGTATAACGTTATGTAGTATTACGATATAACGTATAACGTTATATACGATAACGATATAACGTATAACGTTATATACTATATCGATATAACGTATAACGTTATATACTATAACGATATAACGTATAACGTTATATACTATAACGATATAACGTATAACGTTATGTAGTATTACGATATAACGTATATCGTTATATACTATATCGATATAACGTATAACGTTATATACTATATCGATATAACGTATAACGTTATATACTATAACGATATAACGTATAACGTTATATACAATTACGATATAACGTATAACGTTATGTACGATAACGGTATAACGTATAGCGTTATATACTATATCGATATAACGTATAACGTTATATACTATAACGATATAACGTATAACGTTATGTAGTATTACGATATAACGTATAACGTTATATACTATATCGATATAACGTATAACGTTATATACTATATCGATATAACGTATAGCGTTATATACTATAACGATATAACGTATAACGTTATATACAATTACGATATAACGTATAACGTTATATACTATAACGATATAACGTATAACGTTATGTAGTATTACGATATAACGTATAACGTTATATACTATAACGATATAACGTATAACGTTATATACTATATCGATATAACGTATAACGTTATATACAATTACGATATAGCGTATAAGGTTATGTACGATAACGGTATAACGTATAACGTTATATACGATATCGATATAACGTATAACGTTGTATACTATTACGATATAACGTATAACGTTATATACTATAACGATATAACGTATAACGTTATATACAATTACGATATAACGTATAACGTTATATACTATAACGATATAACGTATAACGTTATGTAGTATTACGATATAACGTATAACGTTATATACTATATCGATATAACGTATAACGTTATATACTATATCGATATAACGTATAACGTTATATACTATATCGATATAACGTATAACGTTATATACTATAACGATATAACGTATAACGTTATATACAATTACGATATAACGTATAACGTTATATACGATAACGGTATAACGTATAACGTTATATACTATAACGATATATCGTATAACGTTATGTAGTATTACGATATAACGTATAACGTTATATACGATAACGATATAACGTATAACGTTGTGTACTATTACGATATAACGTATAACGTTATATACTATAACGATATGACGTATAACGTTATGTAGTATTACGATATAACGTATAACGTTATATACTATATCGATATAACGTATAACGTTATATACTATAACGATATAACGTATAACGTTATATACTATATCGATATAACGTATAACGTTATATACTATATCGATATAACGTATAACGTTATATACTATATCGATATAACGTATAACGTTATATACTATAACGATATAACGTATAACGTTATATACTATATCGATATAACGTATAACGTTATATACGATATCGATATAACGTATAACGTTGTATACTATTACGATATAACGTATAACGTTGTATACTATTACGATATAACGTATAACGTTATATACAATTACGATATAACGTATAACGTTATATACAATTACGATATAACGTATAACGTTATATACTATAACGATATAACGTATAACGTTATGTAGTATTACGATATAACGTATAACGTTATATACTATATCGATATAACGTATAACGTTATATACTATATCGATATAACGTATAACGTTGTATACTATTACGATATAACGTATAACGTTGTATACTATTACGATATAACGTATAACGTTATATACAATTACGATATAACGTATAACGTTATATACTATAACGATATAACGTATAACGTTATGTAGTATTACGATATAACGTATAACGTTATATACTATATCGATATAACGTATAACGTTATATACTATATCGATATAACGTATAACGTTATATACTATAACGATATAACGTATAACGTTATATACTATATCGATATAACGTATAACGTTATATACTACATCGATATAACGTATAACGTTATATACTATATCGATATAACGTATAACGTTATATACTATATCGATATAACGTATAACGTTATATACTATATCGATATAACGTATAACGTTGTATACTATTACGATATAACGTATAACGTTATGTACGATAACGGTATAACGTATAACGTTATATACTATATCGATATAACGTATATCGTTATATACTATTACGATATAACGTATAACGTTATATACTATTAAGATATAACGTATGACGTTATATACTATATCGATATAACGTATAACGTTATATACTATATCGATATAACGTATAACGTTATATACTATATCGATATAACGTATAACGTTGTATACTATTACGATATAACGTATAACGTTATGTACGATAACGGTATAACGTATAACGTTATATACTATAACGATATAACGTATAACGTTATGTAGTATTACGATATAACGTATAACGTTATATACTATATCGATATAACGTATAACGTTATATACTATATCGATATAACGTATAACGTTATATACTATAACGATATAACGTATAACGTTATGTAGTATTACGATATAACGTATAACGTTATATACTATATCGATATAACGTATAACGTTATATACTATATCGATATAACGTATAACGTTATATACTATAACGATATAACGTATAACGTTATATACAATTACGATATAACGTATAACGTTATGTACGATAACGGTATAACGTATAACGTTATATACTATATCGATATTACGTATAACGTTATATACAATTACGATATAGCGTATAACGTTATGTACGATAACGGTATAACGTATAACGTTATATACTATAACGATATATCGTATAACGTTATGTAGTATTACGATATAACGTATAACGTTATATACGATAACGATATAACGTATAACGTTGTATACTATTACGATATAACGTATAACGTTGTATACTATTACGATATAACGTATAACGTTATATACTATAACGATATATCGTATAACGTTATGTAGTATTACGATATAACGTATAACGTTATATACGATAACGATATAACGTATAACGTTGTATACTATTACGATATAACGTATAACGTTATATACTATAACGATATGACGTATAACGTTATGTAGTATTACGATATAACGTATAACGTTATATACGATAACGATATAACGTATAACGTTATATACTATATCGATATAACGTATAACGTTATATACTATAACGATATAACGTATAACGTTATATACTATAACGATATAACGTATAACGTTATGTAGTATTACGATATAACGTATATCGTTATATACTATATCGATATAACGTATAACGTTATATACTATATCGATATAACGTATAACGTTATATACTATAACGATATAACGTATAACGTTATATACAATTACGATATAACGTATAACGTTATGTACGATAACGGTATAACGTATAGCGTTATATACTATATCGATATAACGTATAACGTTATATACTATAACGATATAACGTATAACGTTATGTAGTATTACGATATAACGTATAACGTTATATACTATATCGATATAACGTATAACGTTATATACTATATCGATATAACGTATAGCGTTATATACTATAACGATATAACGTATAACGTTATATACAATTACGATATAACGTATAACGTTATATACTATAACGATATAACGTATAACGTTATGTAGTATTACGATATAACGTATAACGTTATATACTATAACGATATAACGTATAACGTTATATACTATATCGATATAACGTATAACGTTATATACAATTACGATATAGCGTATAAGGTTATGTACGATAACGGTATAACGTATAACGTTATATACGATATCGATATAACGTATAACGTTGTATACTATTACGATATAACGTATAACGTTATATACTATAACGATATAACGTATAACGTTATATACAATTACGATATAACGTATAACGTTATATACTATAACGATATAACGTATAACGTTATGTAGTATTACGATATAACGTATAACGTTATATACTATATCGATATAACGTATAACGTTATATACTATATCGATATAACGTATAACGTTATATACTATATCGATATAACGTATAACGTTATATACTATAACGATATAACGTATAACGTTATATACAATTACGATATAACGTATAACGTTATATACGATAACGGTATAACGTATAACGTTATATACTATAACGATATATCGTATAACGTTATGTAGTATTACGATATAACGTATAACGTTATATACGATAACGATATAACGTATAACGTTGTGTACTATTACGATATAACGTATAACGTTATATACTATAACGATATGACGTATAACGTTATGTAGTATTACGATATAACGTATAACGTTATATACTATATCGATATAACGTATAACGTTATATACTATAACGATATAACGTATAACGTTATATACTATATCGATATAACGTATAACGTTATATACTATATCGATATAACGTATAACGTTATATACTATATCGATATAACGTATAACGTTATATACTATAACGATATAACGTATAACGTTATATACTATATCGATATAACGTATAACGTTATATACGATATCGATATAACGTATAACGTTGTATACTATTACGATATAACGTATAACGTTGTATACTATTACGATATAACGTATAACGTTATATACAATTACGATATAACGTATAACGTTATATACTATAACGATATAACGTATAACGTTATGTAGTATTACGATATAACGTATAACGTTATATACTATATCGATATAACGTATAACGTTATATACTATATCGATATAACGTATAACGTTATATACTATAACGATATAACGTATAACGTTATATACTATATCGATATAACGTATAACGTTATATACTACATCGATATAACGTATAACGTTATATACTATATCGATATAACGTATAACGTTATATACTATATCGATATAACGTATAACGTTATATACTATAACGATATAACGTATAACGTTATATACTATATCGATATAACGTATAACGTTATATACTATATCGATATAACGTATAACGTTATATACTATATCGATATAACGTATAACGTTGTATACTATTACGATATAACGTATAACGTTATGTACGATAACGGTATAACGTATAACGTTATATACTATATCGATATAACGTATATCGTTATATACTATTACGATATAACGTATAACGTTATATACTATTAAGATATAACGTATGACGTTATATACTATATCGATATAACGTATAACGTTATATACTATATCGATATAACGTATAACGTTATATACTATATCGATATAACGTATAACGTTGTATACTATTACGATATAACGTATAACGTTATGTACGATAACGGTATAACGTATAACGTTATATACTATAACGATATAACGTATAACGTTATGTAGTATTACGATATAACGTATAACGTTATATACTATATCGATATAACGTATAACGTTATATACTATATCGATATAACGTATAACGTTATATACTATAACGATATAACGTATAACGTTATGTAGTATTACGATATAACGTATAACGTTATATACTATATCGATATAACGTATAACGTTATATACTATATCGATATAACGTATAACGTTATATACTATAACGATATAACGTATAACGTTATATACAATTACGATATAACGTATAACGTTATGTACGATAACGGTATAACGTATAACGTTATATACTATATCGATATTACGTATAACGTTATATACAATTACGATATAGCGTATAACGTTATGTACGATAACGGTATAACGTATAACGTTATATACTATAACGATATATCGTATAACGTTATGTAGTATTACGATATAACGTATAACGTTATATACGATAACGATATAACGTATAACGTTGTATACTATTACGATATAACGTATAACGTTGTATACTATTACGATATAACGTATAACGTTATATACTATAACGATATATCGTATAACGTTATGTAGTATTACGATATAACGTATAACGTTATATACGATAACGATATAACGTATAACGTTGTATACTATTACGATATAACGTATAACGTTATATACTATAACGATATGACGTATAACGTTATGTAGTATTACGATATAACGTATAACGTTATATACGATAACGATATAACGTATAACGTTATATACTATATCGATATAACGTATAACGTTATATACTATAACGATATAACGTATAACGTTATATACTATAACGATATAACGTATAACGTTATGTAGTATTACGATATAACGTATATCGTTATATACTATATCGATATAACGTATAACGTTATATACTATATCGATATAACGTATAACGTTATATACTATAACGATATAACGTATAACGTTATATACAATTACGATATAACGTATAACGTTATGTACGATAACGGTATAACGTATAGCGTTATATACTATATCGATATAACGTATAACGTTATATACTATAACGATATAACGTATAACGTTATGTAGTATTACGATATAACGTATAACGTTATATACTATATCGATATAACGTATAACGTTATATACTATATCGATATAACGTATAGCGTTATATACTATAACGATATAACGTATAACGTTATATACAATTACGATATAACGTATAACGTTATATACTATAACGATATAACGTATAACGTTATGTAGTATTACGATATAACGTATAACGTTATATACTATATCGGTATAACGTATAACGTTATATACTATATCGATATAACGTATAACGTTATATACTATATCGATATAACGTATAACGTTATATACTATATCGATATAACGTATAACGTTATATACTATTACGATATAACGTATGACGTTATATACTCTAACGATATAACGTATAACGTTGTATACTATTACGATATAACGTATAACGTTATATACTATATCGATATAACGTATAACGTTATATACGATATCGATATAACGTGTAACGTTGTATACTATTACGATATAACGTATAACGTTATGTACGATAACGGTATAACGTATAACGTTATATACTATAACGATATATCGTATAACGTTATGTAGTATTACGATATAACGTATAACGTTATATACGATAACGATATAACGTATAACGTTATATACTATATCGATATAACGTATAACGTTATATACTATTACGATATAACGTATAACGTTATATACTATAACGATATAACGTATAACGTTATATACTATATCGATATAACGTATAACGTTATATACCATAACGATATAACGTATAACGTTACATACAATTACGATATAACGTATAACGTTATGTACGATAACGGTATAACGTATAACGTTATATACTATAACGATATATCGTATAACGTTATGTAGTATTACGATATAACGTATAACGTTATATACGATAACGATATAACGTATAACGTTATATACTATAACGATATAACGTATAACGTTATATACTATATCGATATAACGTATAACGTTATAGACTATATCGATATAACGTATAACGTTATATACTATAACGATATAACGTATAACGTTATATACTATATCGATATAACGTATAACGTTATATACTATAACGATATAACGTATAACGTTATATACTATATCGATATAACGTATAACGTTATATACAATTACGATATAGCGTATAACGTTATGTACGATAACGGTATAACGTATAACGTTATATACGATATCGATATAACGTATAACGTTGTATACTATTACGATATAACGTATAACGTTATGTACGATAACGGTATAACGTATAACGTTATACACTATATCGATATAACGTATATCGTTATATACTATTACGATATAACGTATAACGTTATATACTATTAAGATATAACGTATGACGTTATATACTATAACGATATAACGTATAACGTTATATACTATAACGATATATCGTATAACGTTATGTAGTATTACGATATAACGTATAACGTTATATACGATAACGATATAACGTATAACGTTGTATACTATTACGATATAACGTATAACGTTATATACTATAACGATATGACGTATAACGTTATGTAGTATTACGATATAACGTATAACGTTATATACGATAACGATATAACGTATAACGTTATATACTATATTGATATAACGTATAACGTTATATACTATATCGATATAACGTATAACGTTATATACTATTACGATATAACGTATGACGTTATATACTCTAACGATATAACGTATAACGTTGTATACTATTACGATATAACGTATAACGTTATATACTTTAACGGTATAACGTATAACGTTATATACTATATCGATATAACGTATAACGTTATGTACGATAACGATATAACGTATAACGTTATATACTTTAACGGTATAACGTATAACGTTATATACTGTATCGATATAACGTATAACGTTATGTACGATAACGATATAACGTACAACGTTATATACTATTACGATATAACGTATAACGTTATATACGATAACGATATAACGTATAACGTTGTATACTATTACGATATAACGTATAACGTTATATACTATAACGATATGACGTATAACGTTATGTAGTATTACGATATAACGTATAACGTTATATACTATATCGATATAACGTATAACGTTATATACTATAACGATATAACGTATAACGTTATATACTATATCGATATAACGTATAACGTTATATACTATATCGATATAACGTATAACGTTATATACTATATCGATATAACGTATAACGTTATATACGATATCGATATAACGTATAACGTTGTATACTATTACGATATAACGTATAACGTTATGTACGATAACGGTATAACGTATAACGTTATATACTATAACGATATATCGTATAACGTTATGTAGTATTACGATATAACGTATAACGTTATATACGATAACGATATCACGTATAACGTTATATACGATAACGATATAACGTATAACGTTATATACTATTAAGATATAACGTATGACGTTATATACTAAAACGATATAACGTATAACGTTATATACTATAACGATATAACGTATAACGTTATGTAGTATTACGATATAACGTATAACGTTATATACTATATCGATATAACGTATAACGTTATATACTATATCGATATAACGTATAACGTTATATACTATAACGATATAACGTATAACGTTATATACAATTACGATATAGCGTATAACGTTATGTACGATAACGGTATAACGTATAACGTTATATACTATAACGATATATCGTATAACGTTATGTAGTATTACGATATAACGTATAACGTTATATACGATAACGATATAACGTATAACGTTGTCTACTATTACGATATAACGTATAACGTTGTATACTATTACGATATAACGTATAACGTTATATACTATAACGATATATCGTATAACGTTATGTAGTATTACGATATAACGTATAACGTTATATACGATAACGATATAACGTATAACGTTGTATACTATTACGATATAACGTATAACGTTATATACTATAGCGATATGACGTATAACGTTATGTAGTATTACGATATAACGTATAACGTTATATACGATAACGATATAACGTATAACGTTATATACTATATCGATATAACGTATAACGTTATATACTATAACGATATAACGTATAACGTTATATACTATATCGATATAACGTATAACGTTATATACTATATCGATATAACGTATAACGTTATATACTATATCGATATAACGTATAACGTTATATACTATATCGATATAACGTATAACGTTGTATACTATTACGATATAACGTATAACGTTATGTACGATAACGGTATAACGTATAACGTTATATACTATATCGATATAACGTATATCGTTATATACTATTACGATATAACGTATAACGTTATATACTATTAAGATATAACGTATGACGTTATATACTATAACGATATAACGTATAACGTTATATACTATAACGATATAACGTATAACGTTATGTAGTATTACGATATAACGTATAACGTTATATACTATATCGATATAACGTATAACGTTATATACTATATCGATATAACGTATAACGTTATATACTATAACGATATAACGTATAACGTTATGTAGTATTACGATATAACGTATAACGTTATATACTATATCGATATAACGTATAACGTTATATACTATATCGATATAACGTATAACGTTATATACTATAACGATATAACGTATAACGTTATATACAATTACGATATACCGTATAACGTTATGTACGATAACGGTATAACGTATAACGTTATATACTATATCGATATAACGTATAACGTTATATACAATTACGATATAGCGTATAACGTTATGTACGATAACGGTATAACGTATAACGTTATATACTATAACGATATATCGTATAACGTTATGTAGTATTACGATATAACGTATAACGTTGTATACTATTACGATATAACGTATAACGTTGTATACTATTACGATATAACGTATAACGTTATATACTATAACGATATATCGTATAACGTTATGTAGTATTACGATATAACGTATAACGTTATATACGATAACGATATAACGTATAACGCTGTATACTATTACGATATAACGTATAACGTTATATACTATAACGATATGACGTATAACGTTATGTAGTATTACGATATAACGTATAACGTTATATACGATAACGATATAACGTATAACGTTATATACTATATCGATATAACGTATAACGTTATATACTATAACGATATAACGTATAACGTTATGTAGTATTACGATATAACGTATATCGTTATATACTATATCGATATAACGTATAACGTTATATACTATATCGATATAACGTATAACGTTATATACTATAACGATATAACGTATAACGTTATATACTATATCGATATAACGTATAACGTTATATACAATTACGATATAGCGTATAAGGTTATGTACGATAACGGTATAACGTATAACGTTATATACGATATCGATATAACGTATAACGTTGTATACTATTACGATATAACGTATAACGTTATGTACGATAACGGTATAACGTATAACGTTATATACTATATCGATATAACGTATATCGTTATATACTATTACGATATAACGTATAACGTTATATACTATTAAGATATAACGTATGACGTTATATACTATAACGATATAACGTATAACGTTATATACTATAACGATATAACGTATAACGTTATATACTATAACGATATAACGTATAACGTTATGTAGTATTACGATATAACGTATAACGTTATATACTATATCGATATAACGTATAACGTTATATACTATATCGATATAACGTATAACGTTATATACTATATCGATATAACGTATAACGTTATATACTATATCGATATAACGTATAACGTTGTATACTATTACGATATAACGTATAACGTTATGTACGATAACGGTATAACGTATAACGTTATATACTATATCGATATAACGTATATCGTTATATACTATTACGATATAACGTATAACGTTATATACTATTAAGATATAACGTATGACGTTATATACTATAACGATATAACGTATAACGTTATATACTATAACGATATAACGTATAACGTTATATACTATAACGATATAACGTATAACGTTATGTAGTATTACGATATAACGTATAACGTTATATACTATATCGATATAACGTATAACGTTATATACTATATCGATATAACGTATAACGTTATATACTATAACGATATAACGTATAACGTTATGTAGTATTACGATATAACGTATAACGTTATATACTATATCGATATAACGTATAACGTTATATACTATATCGATATAACGTATAACGTTATATACTATAACGATATAACGTATAACGTTATATACAATTACGATATAACGTATAACGTTATGTACGATAACGGTATAACGTATAACGTTATATACTATATCGATATAACGTATAACGTTATATACAATTACGATATAGCGTATAACGTTATGTACGATAACGGTATAACGTATAACGTTATATACTATAACGATATATCGTATAACGTTATGTAGTATTACGATATAACGTATAACGTTATATACGATAACGATATAACGTATAACGTTGTATACTATTACGATATAACGTATAACGTTGTATACTATTACGATATAACGTATAACGTTATATACTATAACGATATATCGTATAACGTTATGTGGTATTACGATATAACGTATAACGTTATATACGATAACGATATAACGTATAACGTTGTATACTATTACGATATAACGTATAACGTTATATACTATAACGATATGACGTATAACGTTATGTAGTATTACGATATAACGTATAACGTTATATACGATAACGATATAACGTATAACGTTATATACTATATCGATATAACGTATAACGTTATATACTATAACGATATAACGTATAACGTTATGTAGTATTACGATATAACGTATATCGTTATATACTATATCGATATAACGTATAACGTTATATACTATATCGATATAACGTATAACGTTATATACTATAACGATATAACGTATAACGTTATATACTATATCGATATAACGTATAACGTTATATACAATTACGATATAGCGTATAAGGTTATGTACGATAACGGTATAACGTATAACGTTATATACGATATCGATATAACGTATAACGTTGTATACTATTACGATATAACGTATAACGTTATATACTATAACGATATAACGTATAACGTTATATACAATTACGATATAACGTATAACGTTATATACTATAACGATATAACGTATAACGTTATGTAGTATTACGATATAACGTATAACGTTATATACTATATCGATATAACGTATAACGTTATATACTATATCGATATAACGTATAACGTTATATACTATATCGATATAACGTATAACGTTATATACTATAACGATATAACGTATAACGTTATATACAATTACGATATAACGTATAACGTTATATACGATAACGGTATAACGTATAACGTTATATACTATAACGATATATCGTATAACGTTATGTAGTATTACGATATAACGTATAACGTTATATACGATAACGATATAACGTATAACGTTGTGTACTATTACGATATAACGTATAACGTTATATACTATAACGATATGACGTATAACGTTATGTAGTATTACGATATAACGTATAACGTTATATACTATATCGATATAACGTATAACGTTATATACTATAACGATATAACGTATAACGTTATATACTATATCGATATAACGTATAACGTTATATACTATATCGATATAACGTATAACGTTATATACTATATCGATATAACGTATAACGTTATATACTATATCGATATAACGTATAACGTTATATACTATATCGATATAACGTATAACGTTATATACGATATCGATATAACGTATAACGTTGTATACTATTACGATATAACGTATAACGTTGTATACTATTACGATATAACGTATAACGTTATATACAATTACGATATAACGTATAACGTTATATACTATAACGATATAACGTATAACGTTATATACTATATCGATATAACGTATAACGTTATATACTATAACGATATAACGTATAACGTTATATACTATTACGATATAACGTATAACGTTATATACTATAACGATATAACGTATAACGTTATATACTATATCGATATAACGTATAACGTTATGTAGTATTATGATATAACGTATAACGTTATATACTATATCGATATAACGTATAACGTTATATACTATATCGATATAACGTATAACGTTATATACTATATCGATATAACGTATAACGTTATATACCATAACGATATAACGTATAACGTTATATACAATTACGATATAACGTATAACGTTATGTACGATAACGGTATAACGTATAACGTTATATACTATAACGATATATCGTATAACGTTATGTAGTATTACGATATAACGTATAACGTTATATACGATAACGATATAACGTATAACGTTATATACTATATCGATATAACGTATAACGTTATATACGATAACGGTATAACGTATAACGTTATATACTATAACGATATATCGTATAACGTTATGTAGTATTACGATATAACGTATAACGTTATATACGATAACGATATAACGTATAACGTTGTGTACTATTACGATATAACGTATAACGTTATATACTATAACGATATGACGTATAACGTTATGTAGTATTACGATATAACGTATAACGTTATATACTATATCGATATAACGTATAACGTTGTATACTATATCGATATAACGTATAACGTTATATACTATAACGATATAACGTATAACGTTATATACTATATCGATATAACGTATAACGTTATATACTACATCGATATAACGTATAACGTTATATACTATATCGATATAACGTATAACGTTATATACGATATCGATATAACGTATAACGTTGTATACTATTACGATATAACGTATAACGTTATATACAATTACGATATAACGTATAACGTTATATACTATAACGATATATCGTATAACGTTATGTAGTATTACGATATAACGTATAACGTCATATACGATAACGATATAACGTATAACGTTGTATACTATTACGATATAACGTATAACGTTATATACTATAACGATATGACGTATAACGTTATGTAGTATTACGATATAACGTATAACGTTATATACGATAACGATATAACGTATAACGTTATATACTATATCGATATAACGTATAATGTTATGTACGATAACGGTATAACGTATAACGTTATATACTATAACGATATATCGTATAACGTTATATACTATATCGATATAACGTATAACGTTATATACTATATCGATATAACGTATAACGTTATATACTATATCGATATAACGTATAACGTTATATACCATAACGATATAACGTATAACGTTATATACAATTACGATATAACGTATAACGTTATGTACGATAACGGTATAACGTATAACGTTATATACTATAACGATATATCGTATAACGTTATGTAGTATTACGATATAACGTATAACGTTATATACGATAACGATATAACGTATAACGTTATATACTATATCGATATAACGTATAACGTTATATACTATAACGATATAACGTATAACGTTATATACTATTACGATATAACGTATAACGTTATATACTATAACGATATAACGTATAACGTTATATACTATATCGATATAACGTATAACGTTATGTAGTATTATGATATAACGTATAACGTTATATACTATATCGATATAACGTATAACGTTATATACTATATCGATATAACGTATAACGTTATATACCATAACGATATAACGTATAACGTTATATACAATTACGATATAACGTATAACGTTATGTACGATAACGGTATAACGTATAACGTTATATACTATAACGATATATCGTATAACGTTATGTAGTATTACGATATAACGTATAACGTTATATACGATAACGATATAACGTATAACGTTATATACTATATCGATATAACGTATAACGTTATATACTATATCGATATAACGTATAACGTTATATACGATATCGATATAACGTATAACGTTGTATACTATTACGATATAACGTATAACGTTATGTACGATAACGGTATAACGTATAACGTTATATACTATAACGATATACCGTATAACGTTATGTAGTATTACGAAATATCGTATAACGTTATATACGATAACGATATAACGTATAACGTTATACACTATATCGATATAACGTATAACGTTATATACTATAACGATATGACGTATAACGTTATATACTATATCGATATAACGTATAACGTTATATACTATAACGATATAACGCATAACGTTATATACTATAACGATATATCGTATAACGTTATGTAGTATTACGATATAACGTATAACGTCATATACGATAACGATATAACGTATAACGTTGTATACTATTACGATATAACGTATAACGTTATATACTATAACGATATGACGTATAACGTTATGTAGTATTACGATATAACGTATAACGTTATATACGATAACGATATAACGTATAACGTTATATACTATATCGATATAACGTATAATGTTATATACTATATCGATATAACGTATAACGTTATATACTATTACGATATAACGTATGACGTTATATACTCTAACGATATAACTTTTAACGTTGTATACTATTACGATATAACGTATAACGTTATATACTTTAACGGTATAACGTATAACGTTATATACTATAACGATATAACGTATAACGTTATATACTATATCGATATAACGTATATCGTTATATACTATTACGATATAACGTATGACGTTATATACTCTAACGATATAACGTATAAGGTTGTATACTATTACGATATAACGTATAACGTTATATACTTTAACGGTATAACGTATAACGTTATATACTATATCGATATAACGTATAACGTTATGTACGATAACGATATAACGTATAACGTTATATACTATAACGATATAACGTATAACGTTATATACTATAACGATATAACGTATAACGTTATGTAGTATTACGATATAACGTATAACGTTATATACTATATCGATATAACGTATAACGTTATATACTATATCGATATAACGTATAACGTTATATACTATAACGATATAACGTATTACGTTATATACAATTACGATATAACGTATAACGTTATGTACGATAACGGTATAACGTATAACGTTATATACTATAACGATATATCGTATAACGTTATGTAGTATTACGATATAACGTATAACGTTATATACGATAACGATATAACGTATAACGTTGTATACTATTACGATATAACGTATAACGTTATATACTATATCGATATGACGTATAACGTTATGTAGTATTACGATATAACGTATAACGTTATATACTATATCGATATAACGTATAACGTTATATACTATAACGATATGACGTATAACGTTATGTAGTATTACGATATAACGTATAACGTTATATACGATAACGATATAACGTATAACGTTATATACTATATCGATATAACGTATAACGTTATATACTATAACGATATAACGTATAACGTTATATACTATATCGATATAACGTATAACGTTATATACTATATCGATATAACGTATAACGTTATATACTATATCGATATAACGTATAACGGTATATACGATATCGATATAACGTATAACGTTGTATACTATTACGATATAACGTATAACGTTATGTACGATAACGGTATAACGTATAACGTTATATACTATATCGATATAACGTATATCGTTATATACTATTACGATATAACGTATAACGTTATATACTATTAAGATATAACGTATGACGTTATATACTATAACGATATAACGTATAACGTTATATACTATAACGATATAACGTATAACGTTATGTAGTATTACGATATAACGTATAACGTTATATACTATATCGATATAACGTATAACGTTATATACTATATCGATATAACGTATAACGTTATATACTATAACGATATAACGTATAACGTTATATACAATTACGATATAACGTATAACGTTATGTACGATAACGGTATAACGTATAACGTTATATACTATAACGATACATCGTATAACGTTATGTAGTATTACGATATAACGTATAACGTTATATACGATAACGATATAACGTATAACGTTGTATACTATTACGATATAACGTATAACGTTATATACTATAACGATATGACGTATAACGTTATGTAGTATTACGATATAACGTATAACGTTATATACGATAACGATATAACGTATAACGTTATATACTATATCGATATAACGTATAACGTTATATACTATATCGATATAACGTATAACGTTATATACTATATCGATATAACGTATAACGTTATATACTATTACGATATAACGTATGACGTTATATACTCTAACGATATAACGTATAACGTTGTATACTATTACGATATAACGTATAACGTTATATACTATATCGATATAACGTATAACGTTATATACGATATCGATATAACGTATAACGTTGTATACTATTACGATATAACGTATAACGTTATGTACGATAACGGTATAACGTATAACGTTATATACTATAACGATATATCGTATAACGTTATGTAGTATTACGATATAACGTATAACGTTATATACGATAACGATATAACGTATAACGTTATATACTATATCGATATAACGTATAACGTTATATACTATTACGATATAACGTATAACGTTATATACTATAACGATATAACGTATAACGTTATATACTATATCGATATAACGTATATCGTTATATACTATTACGATATAACGTATAACGTTATATACTATTAAGATATAACGTATGACGTTATATACTATAACGATATAACGTATAACGTTATATACTATAACGATATAACGTATAACGTTATGTAGTATTATGATATAACGTATAACGTTATATACTATATCGATATAACGTATAACGTTATATACTATATCGATATAACGTATAACGTTATATACCATAACGATATAACGTATAACGTTACATACAATTACGATATAACGTATAACGTTATGTACGATAACGGTATAACGTATAACGTTATATACTATAACGATATATCGTATAACGTTATGTAGTATTACGATATAACGTATAACGTTATATACGATAACGATATAACGTATAACGTTATATACTATAACGATATAACGTATAACGTTATATACTATATCGATATAACGTATAACGTTATATACTATATCGATATAACGTATAACGTTATATACTATAACGATATAACGTATAACGTTATATACTATATCGATATAACGTATAACGTTATATACTATAACGATATAACGTATAACGTTATATACTATATCGATATAACGTATAACGTTATATACAATTACGATATAGCGTATAACGTTATGTACGATAACGGTATAACGTATAACGTTATATACGATATCGATATAACGTATAACGTTGTATACTATTACGATATAACGTATAACGTTATGTTCGATAACGGTATAACGTATAACGTTATATACTATATCGATATAACGTATATCGTTATATACTATTACGATATAACGTATAACGTTATATACTATTAAGATATAACGTATGACGTTATATACTATAACGATATAACGTATAACGTTATATACTATAACGGTATAACGTATAACGTTATATACTATAACGATATAACGTATAACGTTATGTAGTATTACGATACAACGTATAACGTTATATACTATATCGATATAACGTATAACGTTATATACTATATCGATATAACGTATAACGTTATATACTATAACGATATAACGTATAACGTTATATACAATTACGATATAACGTATAACGTTATGTACGATAACGGTATAACGTATAACGTTATATACTATAACGATATATCGTATAACGTTATGTAGTATTACGATATAACGTATAACGTTATATACGATAACGATATAACGTATAACGTTGTATACTATAACGATATATCGTATAACGTTATATACTATATCGATATGACGTATAACGTTATGTAGTATTACGATATAACGTATAACGTTATATACTATATCGATATAACGTATAACGTTATATACTATAACGATATGACGTATAACGTTATGTAGTATTACGATATAACGTATAACGTTATATACGATAACGATATAACGTATAACGTTATATACTATATCGATATAACGTATAACGTTATATACTATAACGATATAACGTATAACGTTATATACTATATCGATATAACGTATAACGTTATATACTATATCGATATAACGTATAACGTTATATACTATATCGATATAACGTATAACGGTATATACGATATCGATATAACGTATAACGTTGTATACTATTACGATATAACGTATAACGTTATGTACGATAACGGTATAACGTATAACGTTATATACTATATCGATATAACGTATATCGTTATATACTATTACGATATAACGTATAACGTTATATACTATTAAGATATAACGTATGACGTTATATACTATAACGATATAACGTATAACGTTATATACTATAACGATATAACGTATAACGTTATGTAGTATTACGATATAACGTATAACGTTATATACTATATCGATATAACGTATAACGTTATATACTATATCGATATAACGTATAACGTTATATACTATAACGATATAACGTATAACGTTATATACAATTACGATATAACGTATAACGTTATGTACGATAACGGTATAACGTATAACGTTATATACTATAACGATATATCGTATAACGTTATGTAGTATTACGATATAACGTATAACGTTATATACGATAACGATATAACGTATAACGTTGTATACTATTACGATATAACGTATAACGTTATATACTATAACGATATGACGTATAACGTTATGTAGTATTACGATATAACGTATAACGTTATATACGATAACGATATAACGTATAACGTTATATACTATATCGATATAACGTATAACGTTATATACTATATCGATATAACGTATAACGTTATATACTATATCGATATAACGTATAACGTTATATACTATTACGATATAACGTATGACGTTATATACTCTAACGATATAACGTATAACGTTGTATACTATTACGATATAACGTATAACGTTATATACTATATCGATATAACGTATAACGTTATATACGATATCGATATAACGTATAACGTTGTATACTATTACGATATAACGTATAACGTTATGTACGATAGCGGTATAACGTATAACGTTATATACTATAACGATATATCGTATAACGTTATGTAGTATTACGATATAACGTATAACGTTATATACGATAACGATATAACGTATAACGTTATATACTATATCGATATAACGTATAACGTTATATACTATTACGATATAACGTATAACGTTATATACTATAACGATATAACGTATAACGTTATATACTATATCGATATAACGTATATCGTTATATACTATTACGATATAACGTATAACGTTATATACTATTAAGATATAACGTATGACGTTATATACTATAACGATATAACGTATAACGTTATATACTATAACGATATAACGTATAACGTTATGTAGTATTATGATATAACGTATAACGTTATATACTATATCGATATAACGTATAACGTTATATACTATATCGATATAACGTATAACGTTATATACCATAACGATATAACGTATAACGTTACATACAATTACGATATAACGTATAACGTTATGTACGATAACGGTATAACGTATAACGTTATATACTATAACGATATATCGTATAACGTTATGTAGTATTACGATATAACGTATAACGTTATATACGATAACGATATAACGTATAACGTTATATACTATAACGATATAACGTATAACGTTATATACTATATCGATATAACGTATAACGTTATATACTATATCGATATAACGTATAACGTTATATACTATAACGATATAACGTATAACGTTATATACTATATCGATATAACGTATAACGTTATATACTATAACGATATAACGTATAACGTTATATACTATATCGATATAACGTATAACGTTATATACAATTACGATATAGCGTATAACGTTATGTACGATAACGGTATAACGTATAACGTTATATACGATATCGATATAACGTATAACGTTGTATACTATTACGATATAACGTATAACGTTATGTACGATAACGGTATAACGTATAACGTTATATACTATATCGATATAACGTATATCGTTATATACTATTACGATATAACGTATAACGTTATATACTATTAAGATATAACGTATGACGTTATATACTATAACGATATAACGTATAACGTTATATACTATAACGATATAACGTATAACGTTATATACTATAACGATATAACGTATAATGTTATGTAGTATTACGATATAACGTATAACGTTATATACTATATCGATATAACGTATAACGTTATATACTATATCGATATAACGTATAACGTTATATACTATAACGATATAACGTATAACGTTATATACAATTACGATATAACGTATAACGTTATGTACGATAACGGTATAACGTATAACGTTATATACTATAACGATATATCGTATAACGTTATGTAGTATTACGATATAACGTATAACGTTATATACGATAACGATATAACGTATAACGTTGTATACTATTACGATATAACGTATAACGTTATATACTATAACGATATGACGTATAACGTTATGTAGTATTACGATATAACGTATAACGTTATATACGATAACGATATAACGTATAACGTTATATACTATATCGATATAACGTATAACGTTATATACTATATCGATATAACGTATAACGTTATATACTATTACGATATAACGTATGACGTTATATACTCTAACGATATAACGTATAACGTTGTATACTATTACGATATAACGTATAACGTTATATACTTTAACGGTATAACGTATAACGTTATATACTATATCGATATAACGTATAACGTTATGTACGATAACGATATAACGTATAACGTTATATACTTTAACGGTATAACGTATAACGTTATATACTATATCGATATAACGTATAACGTTATGTACGATAACGATATAACGTATAACGTTATATACTATTACGATATAACGTATAACGTGATATACGATAACGATATAACGTATAACGTTGTATACTATTACGATATAACGTATAACGTTATATACTATAACGATATGACGTATAACGTTATGTAGTATTACGATATAACGTATAACGTTATATACTATATCGATATAACGTATAACGTTATATACTATAACGATATAACGTATAACGTTATATACTATATCGATATAACGTATAACGTTATATACTATATCGATATAACGTATAACGTTATATAGTATATCGATATAACGTATAACGTTATATACGATATCGATATAACGTATAACGTTGTATACTATTACGATATAACGTATAACGTTATGTACGATAACGGTATAACGTATAACGTTATATACTATAACGATATATCGTATAACGTTATGTAGTATTACGATATAACGTATAACGTTATATACGATAACGATATAACGTATAACGTTATATACGATAACGATATAACGTATAACGTTATATACTATTAAGATATAACGTATGACGTTATATACTAAAACGATATAACGTATAACGTTATATACTATAACGATATAACGTATAACGTTATGTAGTATTACGATATAACGTATAACGTTATATACTATATCGATATAACGTATAACGTTATATACTATATCGATATAACGTATAACGTTATATACTATAACGATATAACGTATAACGTTATATACAATTACGATATAGCGTATAACGTTATGTACGATAACGGTATAACGTATAACGTTATATACTATAACGATATATCGTATAACGTTATGTAGTATTACGATATAACGTATAACGTTATATACGATAACGATATAACGTATAACGTTGTCTACTATTACGATATAACGTATAACGTTGTATACTATTACGATATAACGTATAACGTTATATACTATAACGATATATCGTATAACGTTATGTAGTATTACGATATAACGTATAACGTTATATACGATAACGATATAACGTATAACGTTGTATACTATTACGATATAACGTATAACGTTATATACTATAACGATATGACGTATAACGTTATGTAGTATTACGATATAACGTATAACGTTATATACGATAACGATATAACGTATAACGTTATATACTATATCGATATAACGTATAACGTTATATACTATAACGATATAACGTATAACGTTATATACTATATCGATATAACGTATAACGTTATATACTATATCGATATAACGTATAACGTTATATACTATATCGATATAACGTATAACGTTGTATACTATTACGATATAACGTATAACGTTATGTACGATAACGGTATAACGTATAACGTTATATACTATATCGATATAACGTATATCGTTATATACTATTACGATATAACGTATAACGTTATATACTATTAAGATATAACGTATGACGTTATATACTATAACGATATAACGTATAACGTTATATACTATAACGATATAACGTATAACGTTATGTAGTATTACGATATAACGTATAACGTTATATACTATATCGATATAACGTATAACGTTATATACTATATCGATATAACGTATAACGTTATATACTATAACGATATATCGTATAACGTTATGTAGTATTACGATATAACGTATAACGTTATATACTATATCGATATAACGTATAACGTTATATACTATATCGATATAACGTATAACGTTATATACTATAACGATATAACGTATAACGTAATATACAATTACGATATAACGTATAACGTTATGTACGATAACGGTATAACGTATAACGTTATATACTATATCGATATAACGTATAACGTTATATACAATTACGATATAGCGTATAACGTTATGTACGATAACGGTATAACGTATAACGTTATATACTATAACGATATATCGTATAACGTTATGTAGTATTACGATATAACGTATAACGTTATATACGATAACGATATAACGTATAACGTTGTATACTATTACGATATAACGTATAACGTTGTATACTATTACGATATAACGTATAACGTTATATACTATAACGATATATCGTATAACGTTATGTAGTATTACGATATAACGTATAACGTTATATACGATAACGATATAACGTATAACGTTGTATACTATTACGATATAACGTATAACGTTATATACTATAACGATATGACGTATAACGTTATGTAGTATTACGATATAACGTATAACGTTATATACGATAACGATATAACGTATAACGTTATATACTATATCGATATAACGTATAACGTTATATACTATAACGATATAACGTATAACGTTATGTAGTATTACGATATAACGTATATCGTTATATACAATATCGATATAACGTATAACGTTATATACTATATCGATATAACGTATAACGTTATATACTATAACGATATAACGTATAACGTTATATACAATTACGATATAACGTATAACGTTATGTACGATAACGGTATAACGTATAACGTTATATACTATATCGATATAACGTATAACGTTATATACTATAACGATATAACGTATAACGTTATGTAGTATTACGATATAACGTATAACGTTATATACTATATCGATATAACGTATAACGTTATATACTATATCGATATAACGTATAACGTTATATACTATAACGATATAACGTATAACGTTATATACAATTACGATATGACGTATAACGTTATATACTATAACGATATAACGTATAACGTTATGTAGTATTACGATATAACGTATAACGTTATATACTATATCGATATAACGTATAACGTTATATACTATATCGATATAACGTATAACGTTATATACTATATCGATATAACGTATAACGTTATATACTATAACGATATAACGTATAACGTTATATACAATTACGATATAACGTATAACGTTATGTACGATAACGGTATAACGTATAACGTTATATACTATAACGATATATCGTATAACGTTATGTAGTATTACGATATAACGTATAACGTTATATACGATTACGATATAACGTATAACGTTGTATACTATTACGATATAACGTATAACGTTATATACTATAACGATATGACGTATAACGTTATGTAGTATTACGATATAACGTATAACGTTATATACTATATCGATATAACGTATAACGTTATATACTATAACGATATAACGTATAACGTTATATACTATATCGATATAACGTATAACGTTATATACTATATCGATATAACGTATAACGTTATATACTATATCGATATAACTTATAACGTTATATACGATATCGATATAACGTATAACGTTGTATACTATTACGATATAACGTATAACGTTGTATACTATTACGATATAACGTATAACGTTATATACAATTACGATATAACGTATAACGTTATATACTATAACGATATAACGTATAACGTTATGTAGTATTACGATATAACGTATAACGTTATATACTATATCGATATAACGTATAACGTTATATACTATATCGATATAACGTATAACGTTATATACTATAACGATATAACGTATAACGTTATATACTATATCGATATAACGTATAACGTTATATACTATATCGATATAACGTATAACGTTATATACTATATCGATATAACGTATAACGTTATATACTATATCGATATAACGTATAACGTTATATACGATATCGATATAACGTATAACGTTGTATACTATTACGATATAACGTATAACGTTATATACAATTACGATATAACGTATAACGTTATATACTATAACGATATAACGTATAACGTTATGTAGTATTACGATATAACGTATAACGTTATATACTATATCGATATAACGTATAACGTTATATACTATATCGATATAACGTATAACGTTATATACGATATCGATATAACGTATAACGTTGTATACTATTACGATATAACGTATAACGTTATATACAATTACGATATAACGTATAACGTTATATACTATAACGATATAACGTATAACGTTATGTAGTATTACGATATAACGTATAACGTTATATACTATATCGATATAACGTATAACGTTATATACTATATCGATATAACGTATAACGTTATATACTATATCGATATAACGTATAACGTTATATACTATATCGATATAACGTATAACGTTATATACTATATCGATATAACGTATAACGTTATATACGATATCGATATAACGTATAACGTTGTATACTATTACGATATAACGTATAACGTTATATACAATTACGATATAACGTATAACGTTATATACTATAACGATATAACGTATAACGTTATGTAGTATTACGATATAACGTATAACGTTATATACTATATCGATATAACGTATAACGTTATATACTATATCGATATAACGTATAACGTTATATACTATAACGATATAACGTATAACGTTATATACTATATCGATATAACGTATAACGTTATATACTATATCGATATAACGTATAACGTTATATACTATATCGATATAACGTATAACGTTATATACGATATCGATATAACGTATAACGTTGTATACTATTACGATATAACGTATAACGTTATGTACGATAACGGTATAACGTATAACGTTATATACTATAACCATATAACGTATAACGTTATATACTATTACGATATAACGTATAACGTTATATACTATAACGATATAACGTATAACGTTATATACTATATCGATATAACGTATAACGTTATGTAGTATTATGATATAACGTATAACGTTATATACTATATCGATATAACGTATAACGTTATATACTATATCGATATAACGTATAACGTTATATAAGATAACGATATAACGTATAACGTTATATACAATTACGATATAACGTATAACGTTATGTACGATAACGGTATAACGTATAACGTTATATACTATAACGATATATCGTATAACGTTATGTAGTATTACGATATAACGTATAACGTTATATACGATAACGATATAACGTATAACGTTATATACTATATCGATATAACGTATAACGTTATATACTATATCGATATAACGTATAACGTTATATACGATATCGATATAACGTATAACGTTGTATACTATTACGATATAACGTATAACGTTATGTACGATAACGGTATAACGTATAACGTTATATACTATAACGATATACCGTATAACGTTATGTAGTATTACGATATATCGTATAACGTTATATACGATAACGATATAACGTATAACGTTATATACTATATCGATATAACGTATAACGTTATATACTATTACGATATAACGTATAACGTTATATACTATAACGATATAACGTATAACGTTATATACTATATCGATATAACGTATATCGTTATATACTATTACGATATAACGTATAACGTTATATACTATTAAGATATAACGTATGACGTTATATACTATAACGATATAACGTATAACGTTATATACTATAACGATATAACGTATAACGTTATATACTATATCGATATAACGTTTATCGTTATATACTATTACGATATAACGTATAACGTTATATACTATTAAGATATAACGTATGACGTTATATACTATAACGATATAACGTATAACGTTATATACTATAACGATATAACGTATAACGTTATGTAGTATTACGATATAACGTATAACGTTATATACTATATCGATATAACGTATAACGTTATATACTATATCGATATAACGTATAACGTTATATACTATAACGACATAACGTATAACGTTATATACAATTACGATATAACGTATAACGTTATGTACGATAACGGTATAACGTATAACGTTATATACTATAACGATATATCGTATAACGTTATGTAGTATTACGATATAACGTATAACGTTATATACGATAACGATATAACGTATAACGTAGTATACTATTACGATATAACGTATAACGTTATATACTATAACGATATGACGTATAACGTTATATACTATATCGATATAACGTATAACGTTATATACTATAACGATATAACGTATAACGTTATATACTATAACGATATATCGTATAACGTTATGTAGTATTACGATATAACGTATAACGTTATATACGATAACGATATAACGTATAACGTTGTATAGTATTACGATATAACGTATAACGTTATATACTATAACGATATGACGTATAACGTTATGTAGTATTACGATATAACGTATAACGTTATATACGATAACGATATAACGTATAACGTTATATACTATATCGATATAACGTATAATGTTATATACTATATCGATATAACGTATAACGTTATATACTATTACGATATAACGTATAACGTTGTATACTATTACGATATAACGTATAACGTTATATACTTTAACGGTATAACGTATAACGTTATATACTATATCGATATAACGTATAACGTTATGTACGATAACGATATAACGTATAACGTTATATACTATAACGATATAACGTATAACGTTATATACTATAACGATATAACGTATATCGTTATATACTATTACGATATAACGTATAACGTTATATACTATAACGATATGACGTATAACGTTATGTAGTATTACGATATAACGTATAACGTTATATACTATATCGATATAACGTATATCGTTATATACTATTACGATATAACGTATAACGTTATATACTATTACGATATAACGTATAACGTTATATACTTTAACGGTATAACGTATAACGTTATATACTATATCGATATAACGTATAACGTTATGTACGATAACGATAGAACGTATAACGTTATATACTATTACGATATAACGTATAACGTTATATACTATAACGATATAACGTATAACGTTATATACTACTACGATATAACGTATAACGTTATATACTATATCGATATAACGTATAACGTTATATACTATAACGATATATCGTTTAACGTTATGTAGTATTACGATATAACGTATAACGTTATATACGATAACGATATAACGTATAACATTATATACTATATCGATATAACGTATAACGTTATATACGATAACGATATAACGTATAACGTTATATACTATATCGATATAACGTATAACGTTATATACTATAACGATATAACGTATAACGTTATATACTATATCGATATAACGTATAACGTTATATACTATATCGATATAACGTATAACGTTATATACGATATCGATATAACGTATAACGTTATATACGATATCGATATAACGTATAACGTTATATACTATAACGATATAACGTATAACGTTATATACTATTACGACATAACGTATAACGTTATATACTATAACGATATAACGTATAACGTTATGTAGTATTACGATATAACGTATAACGTTATATACGATAACGATATAACGTATAACGTTATATACTATATCGATATAACGTATAACGTTATATACTATAACGATATAACGTATAACGTTATATACTATATCGATATAACATATAACGTTATATACTATAACGATATAACGTATAACGTTATATACTATATCGATATAACGTATAACGTTATATACTATATCGATATAACGTATAACGTTATATACTATATCGATATAACGTATAACGTTATATACTATTACGACATAACGTATAACGTTATATACTATAACGATATAACGTATAACGTTATGTAGTATTACGATATAACGTATAACGTTATATACGATAACGATATAACGTATAACGTTATATACTATATCGATATAACGTATAACGTTATGTACTATAACGATATAACGTATAACGTTATATACTATATCGATATAACATATAACGTTATATACTATAACGATATAACGTATAACGTTATATACTATATCGATATAACGTATAACGTTATATACTATATCGATATAACGTATAACGTTATATACTATATCGATATAACGTATAACGTTATATACTATTTCGATATAACGTATAACGTTATATACTATATCGATATAACGTATAACGTTATATACTATTACGATATAACGTATGACGTTATATACTCTAACGATATAACGTATAACGTTGTATACTATTACGATATAACGTATAACGTTATATACTTTAACGGTATAACGTATAACGTTATATACTATATCGATATAACGTATAGCGTTATGTACGATAACGATATAACGTATAACGTTATATACTATAACGATATAACGTATAACGTTATATACTATAACGATATAACGTATAACGTTATGTAGTATTACGATATAACGTATAACGTTATATACTATATCGATATAACGTATAACGTTATATACTATATCGATATAACGTATAACGTTATATACTATAACGATATAACGTATAACGTTATATACAATTACGATATAACGTATAACGTTATGTACGATAACGGTATAACGTATAACGTTATATACTATAACGATATATCGTATAACGTTATGTAGTATTACGATATAACGTATAACGTTATATACGATAACGATATAACGTATAACGTTATATACTATATCGATATAACGTATAACGTTATATACTATAACGATATAACGTATAACGTTATATACTATATCGATATAACGTATAACGTTATATACTGTATCGATATAACGTATAAGTTATATACGATATCGATATAACGTATAACGTTATATACGATATCGATATAACGTATAACGTTGTATACTATTACGATATAACGTATGACGTTATATACTATAACGATATAACGTATAACGTTATATACTATAACGATATAACGTATAACGTTATGTAGTATTACGATATAACGTATAACGTTATATACTATATCGATATAACGTATAACGTTATATACTATATCGATATAACGTATAACGTTATATACTATAACGACATAACGTATAACGTTATATACAATTACGATATAACGTATAACGTTATGTACGATAACGGTATAACGTATAACGTTATATACTATAACGATATATCGTATAACGTTATGTAGTATTACGATATAACGTATAACGTTATATACGATAACGATATAACGTATAACGTAGTATACTATTACGATATAACGTATAACGTTATATACTATAACGATATGACGTATAACGTTATATACTATATCGATATAACGTATAACGTTATATACTATAACGATATAACGTATAACGTTATATACTATAACGATATATCGTATAACGTTATGTAGTATTACGATATAACGTATAACGTTATATACGATAACGATATAACGTATAACGTTGTATAGTATTACGATATAACGTATAACGTTATATACTATAACGATATGACGTATAACGTTATGTAGTATTACGATATAACGTATAACGTTATATACGATAACGATATAACGTATAACGTTATATACTATATCGATATAACGTATAATGTTATATACTATATCGATATAACGTATAACGTTATATACGATATCGATATAACGTATAACGTTGTATACTATTACGATATAACGTATAACGTTATGTACGATAACGGTATAACGTATAACGTTATATACTATATCGATATAACGTATAACGTTATATACTATAACGATATAACGTATAACGTTATATACTATTACGATATAACGTATAACGTTATATACTATAACGATATAACGTATAACGTTATATACTATATCGATATAACGTATAACGTTATATACTATAACGATATAACGTATAACGTTATATACGATAACGATATAACGTATAACGTTATATACGATATCGATATAACGTATAACGTTGTATACTATTACGATATAACGTATAACGTTATATACAATTACGATATAACGTATAACGTTATATACTATATCGATATAACGTATAACGTTATATACTATAACGATATAACGTATAACGTTATATACTATTACGATATAACGTATAACGTTATATACTATAACGATATAACGTATAACGTTATATACTATATCGATATAACGTATAACGTTATGTAGTATTATGATATAACGTATAACGTTATATACTATATCGATATAACGTATAACGTTATATACTATATCGATATAACGTATAACGTTATATACCATAACGATATAACGTATAACGTTATATACTATATCGATATAACGTATAACGTTATGTAGTATTATGATATAACGTATAACGTTATATACTATATCGATATAACGTATAACGTTATATACTATATCGATATAACGTATAACGTTATATACCATAACGATATAACGTATAACGTTATATACGATATCGATATAACGTATAACGTTGTATACTATTACGATATAACGTATAACGTTATGTACGATAACGGTATAACGTATAACGTTATATACTATAACGATATACCGTATAACGTTATGTAGTATTACGATATATCGTATAACGTTATATACGATAACGATATAACGTATAACGTTATATACTATATCGATATAACGTATAACGTTATATACTATTACGATATAACGTATAACGTTATATACTATAACGATATAACGTATAACGTTATATACTATATCGATATAACGTATATCGTTATATACTATTACGATATAACGTATAACGTTATATACTATTAAGATATAACGTATGACGTTATATACTATAACGATATAACGTATAACGTTATATACTATAACGATATAACGTATAACGTTATATACTATATCGATATAACGTATATCGTTATATACTATTACGATATAACGTATAACGTTATATACTATTAAGATATAACGTATGACGTTATATACTATAACGATATGACGTATAACGTTATGTAGTATTACGATATAACGTATAACGTTATATACGATAACGATATAACGTATAACGTTATATACGATAACGATATAACGTATAACGTTATATACTATATCGATATAACGTATAATGTTATATACTATATCGATATAACGTATAACGTTATATACTATTACGATATAACGTATGACGTTATATACTCTAACGATGTAACGTATAACGTTGTATACTATTACGATATAACGTATAACGTTATATACTTTAACGGTATAACGTATAACGTTATATACTATATCGATATAACGTATAACGTTATGTACGATAACGATATAACGTATAACGTTATATACTATAACGATATAACGTATAACGTTATATACTATAACGATATAACGTATATCGTTATATACTATTACGATATAACGTATAACGTTATATACTATAACGATATGACGTATAACGTTATGTAGTATTACGATATAACGTATAACGTTATATACTATATCGATATAACGTATATCGTTATATACTATTACGATATAACGTATAACGTTATATACTATTACGATATAACGTATAACGTTATATACTTTAACGGTATAACGTATAACGTTATATACCATATCGATATAACGTATAACGTTATGTACGATAACGATATAACGTATAACGTTATATACTATTACGATATAACGTATAACGTTATATACTATAACGATATAACGTATAACGGTATATACTACTACGATATAACGTATAACGTTATATACTATATCGATATAACGTATAACGTTATATACTATATCGATATAACGTATAACGTTATATACTATATCGATATAACGTATAACGTTATATACTATATCGATATAACGTATAACGTTATATACTATATCGATATAACGTATAACGTTATATACTATTTCGATATAACGTATAAAGTTATATACTATATCGATATAACGTATAACGTTATATACTATTACGATATAACGTATGACGTTATATACTCTAACGATATAACGTATAACGTTGTATACTATTACGATATAACGTATAACGTTATATACTTTAACGGTATAACGTATAACGTTATATACTATATCGATATAACGTATAACGTTATGTACGATAACGATATAACGTATAACGTTATATACTATAACGATATAACGTATAACGTTATATACTATAACGATATAACGTATAACGTTATGTAGTATTACGATATAACGTATAACGTTATATACTATATCGATATAACGTATAACGTTATATACTATATCGATATAACGTATAACGTTATATACTATAACGATATAACGTATAACGTTATATACAATTACGATATAACGTATAACGTTATGTACGATAACGGTATAACGTATAACGTTATGTACGATAACGGTATAACGTATAACGTTATATACTGTAACGATATATCGTATAACGTTATGTAGTATTACGATATAACGTATAACGTTATATACGATAACGATATAACGTATAACGTTGTATACTATTACGATATAACGTATAACGTTATATACTATATCGATATGACGTATAACGTTATGTAGTATTACGATATAACGTATAACGTTATATACTATATCGATATAACGTATAACGTTATATACTATAACGATATAACGTATAACGTTATATACTATATCGATATAACGTATAACGTTATATACTATTAAGATATAACGTATGACGTTATATACTATAACGATATAACGTATAACGTTATATACTATATCGATATAACGTATAACGTTATATACGATATCGATATAACGTATAACGTTGTATACTATTACGATATAACGTATAACGTTATGTACGATAACGGTATAACGTATAACGTTATATACTATAACGATATATCGTATAACGTTATGTAGTATTACGATATAACGTATAACGTTATATACGATAACGATATAACGTATAACGTTATATACTATATCGATATAACGTATAACGTTATATACTATTACGATATAACGTATAACGTTATATACTATAACGATATAACGTATAACGTTATATACTATATCGATATAACGTATATCGTTATATACTATTACGATATAACGTATAACGTTATATACTATTAAGATATAACGTATGACGTTATATACTATAACGATATAACGTATAACGTTATATACTATAACGATATAACGTATAACGTTATGTAGTATTATGATATAACGTATAACGTTATATACTATATCGATATAACGTATAACGTTATATACTATATCTATATAACGTATAACGTTATATACCATAACGATATAACGTATAACGTTACATACAATTACGATATAACGTATAACGTTATATACTATAACGATATATCGTATAACGTTATGTAGTATTACGATATAACGTATAACGTTATATACGATAACGATATAACGTATAACGTTATATACTATAACGATATAACGTATAACGTTATATACTATATCGATATAACGTATAACGTTATATACTATATCGATATAACGTATAACGTTATATACTATAACGATATAACGTATAACGTTATATACTATATCGATATAACGTATAACATTATATACTATAACGATATAACGTATAACGTTATATACTATATCGATATAACGTATAACGTTATATACAATTACGATATAGCGTATAACGTTATGTACGATAACGGTATAACGTATAACGTTATATACGATATCGATATAACGTATAACGTTGTATACTATCACGATATAACGTATAACGTTATGTACGATAACGGTATAACGTATAACGTTATATACTATATCGATATAACGTATATCGTTATATACTATTACGATATAACGTATAACGTTATATACTATTAAGATATAACGTATGACGTTATATACTATAACGATATAACGTATAACGTTATATACTATAACGATATAACGTATAACGTTATGTAGTATTATGATATAACGTATAACGTTATATACTATATCGATATAACGTATAACGTTATATACTATATCTATATAACGTATAACGTTATATACCATAACGATATAACGTATAACGTTACATACAATTACGATATAACGTATAACGTTATATACTATAACGATATATCGTATAACGTTATGTAGTATTACGATATAACGTATAACGTTATATACGATAACGATATAACGTATAACGTTATATACTATAACGATATAACGTATAACGTTATATACTATATCGATATAACGTATAACGTTATATACTATATCGATATAACGTATAACGTTATATACTATAACGATATAACGTATAACGTTATATACTATATCGATATAACGTATAACGTTATATACTATAACGATATAACGTATAACGTTATATACTATATCGATATAACGTATAACGTTATATACAATTACGATATAGCGTATAACGTTATGTACGATAACGGTATAACGTATAACGTTATATACGATATCGATATAACGTATAACGTTGTATACTATTACGATATAACGTATAACGTTATGTACGATAACGGTATAACGTATAACGTTATATACTATATCGATATAACGTATATCGTTATATACTATTACGATATAACGTATAACGTTATATACTATTCAGATATAACGTATGACGTTATATACTATAACGATATAACGTATAACGTTATATACTATAACGATATAACGTATAACGTTATGTAGTATTACGATATAACGTATAACGTTATATACTATATCGATATAACGTATAACGTTATATACTATATCGATATAACGTATAACGTTATATACTATAACGATATAACGTATAACGTTATATACAATTACGATATAACGTATAACGTTATGTACGATAACGGTATAACGTATAACGTTATATACTATAACGATATATCGTATAACGTTATGTAGTATTACGATATAACGTATAACGTTATATACGATAACGATATAACGTATAACGTTGTATACTATTACGATATAACGTATAACGTTATATACTATAACGATATGACGTATAACGTTATGTAGTATTACGATATAACGTATAACGTTATATACGATAACGATATAACGTATAACGTTATATACTATATCGATATAACGTATAACGTTATATACTATATCGATATAACGTATAACGTTATATACTATTACGATATAACGTATGACGTTATATACTCTAACGATATAACGTATAACGTTGTATACTATTACGATATAACGTATAACGTTATATACTTTAACGGTATAACGTATAACGTTATATACTATATCGATATAACGTATAACGTTATGTACGATAACGATATAACGTATAACGTTATATACTTTAACGGTATAACGTATAACGTTATATACTATATCGATATAACGTATAACGTTATGTACGATAACGATATAACGTATAACGTTATATACTATTACGATATAACGTATAACGTTATATACGATAACGATATAACGTATAACGTTGTATACTATTACGATATAACGTATAACGTTATATACTATAACGATATGACGTATAACGTTATGTAGTATTACGATATAACGTATAACGTTATATACTATATCGATATAACGTATAACGTTATATACTATAACGATATAACGTATAACGTTATCTACTATATCGATATAACGTATAACGTTATATACTATATCAATATAACGTATAACGTTATATACTATATCGATATAACGTATAACGTTATATACGATATCGATATAACGTATAACGTTGTATACTATTACGATATAACGTATAACGTTATGTACGATAACGGTATAACGTATAACGTTATATACTATAACGATATATCGTATAACGTTATGTAGTATTACGATATAACGTATAACGTTATATACGATAACGATATAACGTATAACGTTATATACTATTAAGATATAACGTATGACGTTATATACTAAAACGATATAACGTATAACGTTATATACTATAACGATATAACGTATAACGTTATGTAGTATTACGATATAACGTATAACGTTATATACTATATCGATATAACGTATAACGTTATATACTATATCGATATAACGTATAACGTTATATACTATAACGATATAACGTATAACGTTATATACAATTACGATATAGCGTATAACGTTATGTACGATAACGGTATAACGTATAACGTTATATACTATAACGATATATCGTATAACGTTATGTAGTATTACGATATAACGTATAACGTTATATACGATAACGATATAACGTATAACGTTGTATACTATTACGATATAACGTATAACGTTGTATACTATTACGATATAACGTATAACGTTATATACTATAACGATATATCGTATAACGTTATGTAGTATTACGATATAACGTATAACGTTATATACGATAACGATATAACGTATAACGTTGTATACTATTACGATATAACGTATAACGTTATATACTATAACGATATGACGTATAACGTTATGTAGTATTACGATATAACGTATAACGTTATATACGATAACGATATAACGTATAACGTTATATACTATATCGATATAACGTATAACGTTATATACTATAACGATATAACGTATAACGTTATATACCATATCGATATAACGTATAACGTTATATACTATATCGATATAACGTATAACGTTATATACTATATCGATATAACGTATAACGTTGTATACTATTACGATATAACGTATAACGTTATGTACGATAACGGTATAACGTATAACGTTATATACTATATCGATATAACGTATATCGTTATATACTATTACGATATAACGTATAACGTTATATACTATTAAGATATAACGTATGACGTTACATACTATAACGATATAACGTATAACGTTATATACTATAACGATATAACGTATAACGTTATGTAGTATTACGATATAACGTATAACGTTATATACTATATCGATATAACGTATAACGTTATATACTATATCGATATAACGTATAACGTTATATACTATAACGATATAACGTATAACGTTATGTAGTATTACGATATAACGTATAACGTTATATACTATATCGATATAACGTATAACGTTATATACTATATCGATATAACGTATAACGTTATATACTATAACGATATAACGTATAACGTTATATACAATTACGATATAACGTATAACGTTATGTACGATAACGGTATAACGTATAACGTTATATACTATATCGATATAACGTATAACGTTATATACTATAACGATATAACGTATAACGTTATGTAGTATTACGATATAACGTATAACGTTATATACTATAACGATATAACGTATAACGTTATATACAATTACGATATAACGTATAACGTTATATACAATTACGATATAACGTATAACGTTATATACTATAACGATATAACGTATAACGTTATGTAGTATTACGATATAACGTATAACGTTATATACTATATCGATATAACGTATAACGTTATATACTATAACGATATAACGTATAACGTTATATACTATAACGATATAACGTATAACGTTATGTAGTATTACGATATAACGTATAACGTTATATACTATATCGATATAACGTATAACGTTATATACTATATCGATATAACGTATAACGTTATATACTATAACGATATAACGTATAACGTTATGTAGTATTACGATATAACGTATAACGTTATATACTATATCGATATAACGTATAACGTTATATACTATATCGATATAACGTATAACGTTATATACTATAACGATATAACGTATAACGTTATGTAGTATTACGATATAACGTATAACGTTATATACTATATCGATATAACGTATAACGTTATATACTATATCGATATAACGTATAACGTTATATACTATAACGATATAACGTATAACGTTATATACAATTACGATATAACGTATAACGTTATGTACGATAACGGTATAACGTATAACGTTATATACTATATCGATATAACGTATAACGTTATATACGATATCGATATAACGTATAACGTTGTATACTATTACGATATAACGTATAACGTTATGTACGATAACGGTATAACGTATAACGTTATATACTATAACGATATAACGTATAACGTTATATACTATTACGATATAACGTATAACGTTATATACTATAACGATATAACGTATAACGTTATATACTATATCGATATAACGTATAACGTTATGTAGTATTATGATATAACGTATAACGTTATATACTATATCGATATAACGTATAACGTTATATACTATATCGATATAACGTATAACGTTATATACCATAACGATATAACGTATAACGTTATATACAACTACGATATAACGTATAACGTTATGTACGATAACGGTATAACGTATAACGTTATATACTATAACGATATATCGTATAACGTTACGTAGTATTACGATATAACGTATAACGTTATATACGATAACGATATAACGTATAACGTTATATACTATATCGATATAACGTATAACGTTATATACTATAACGATATAACGTATAACGTTATATACTATATCGATATAACGTATAACGTTATATACTATATCGATATAACGTATAACGTTATATACTATATCGATATAACGTATAACGTTATATACGATATCGATATAACGTATAACGTTGTATACTATTACGATATAACGTATAACGTTATGTACGATAACGGTATAACGTATAACGTTATATACTATAACGATATATCGTATAACGTTATGTAGTATTACGATATATCGTATAACGTTATATACGATAACGATATAACGTATAACGTTATATACTATATCGATATAACGTATAAGGTTATATACTATTACGATATAACGTATAACGTTATATACTATATCGATATAACGTATATCGTTATATACTATTACGATATAACGTATAACGTTATATACTATTAAGATATAACGTATGACGTTATATACTATAACGATATAACGTATAAAGTTATATACTATAACGATATAACGTATAACGTTATATACTATATCGATATAACGTATATCGTTATATACTATTACGATATAACGTATAACGTTATATACTGTTAAGGTATAACGTATGACGTTATATACTATAACGATATAACGTATAACGTTATATACTATAACGATATAACGTATAACGTTATGTAGTATTACGATATAACGTATAACGTTATATACTATATCGATATAACGTATAACGTTATATACTATATCGATATAACGTATAACGTTATATACTATAACGACATAACGTATAACGTTATATACAATTACGATATAACGTATAACGTTATGTACGATAACGGTATAACGTATAACGTTATATACTATATCGATATAACGTATAATGTTATATACTATATCGATATAACGTATAACGTTATATACTATTACGATATAACGTATGACGTTATAAACTCTAACGATATAACGTATAACGTTGTATACTATTACGATATAACGTATAACGTTATATACTTTAACGGTATAACGTATAACGTTATATACTATATCGATATAACGTATAACGTTATGTACGATAACGATATAACGTATAACGTTATATACTATTACGATATAACGTATAACGTTATATACTATAACGATATAACGTATAACGTTATATACTACTACGATATAACGTATAACGTTATATACTATATCGATATAACGTATAACGTTATATACTATAACGATATATCGTTTAACGTTATGTAGTATTACGATATAACGTATAACGTTATATACGATAACGATATAACGTATAACATTATATACTATATCGATATAACGTATAACGTTATATACTATAACGATATAACGTATAACGTTATATACTATAACGATATAACGTATAACGTTATATACTATTACGACATAACGTATAACGTTATATACTATATCGATATATCATATAACGTTATATACTATAACGATATAACGTATAACGTTATATACTATATCGATATAACGTATAACGTTATATACTATATCGATATAACGTATAACGTTATATACTATATCGATATAACGTATAACGTTATATACTATTTCGATATAACGTATAACGTTATATACTATATCGATATAACGTATAACGTTATATACTATTACGATATAACGTATGACGTTATATACTCTAACGATATAACGTATAACGTTATATACTATATCGATATAACATATAACGTTATATACTATAACGATATAACGTATAACGTTATATACTATATCGATATAACGTATAACGTTATATACTATATCGATATAACGTATAACGTTATATACTATATCGATATAACGTATAACGTTATATACTATTTCGATATAACGTATAACGTTATATACTATATCGATATAACGTATAACGTTATATACTATTACGTTATAACGTATGACGTTATATACTCTAACGATATAACGTATAACGTTGTATACTATTACGATATAACGTATAACGTTATATACTTTAACGGTATAACGTATAACGTTATATACTATATCGATATAACGTATAACGTTATGTACGATAACGATATAACGTATAACGTTATATACTATAACGATATAACGTATAACGTTATATACTATAACGATATAACGTATAACGTTATGTAGTATTACGATATAACGTATAACGTTATGTAGTATTACGATATAACGTATAACGTTATGTAGTATTGCGATACAACGTATAACGTTATATACTATATCGATATAACGTATATCGTTATATACTATATCGATATAACGTATAACGTTATATACTATAACGATATAACGTATAACGTTATATACAATTACGATATAGCGTATAACGTTATGTACGATAACGGTATAATGTATAACGTTATATACTATAACGATATATCGTATAACGTTATGTAGTATTACGATATAACGTATAACGTTATATACGATAAGGATATAACGTATAACGTTGTATACTATTACGATATAACGTATAACGTTATATACTATATCGATATGACGTATAACGTTATGTAGTATTACGATATAACGTATAACGTTATATACTATATCGATATAACGTATAACGTTATATACTATATCGATATAAGGTATAACGTTATATACGATATCGATTTAACGTATAACGTTATATACGATATCGATATAACGTATAACGTTGTATACTATTACGATATAACGTATAACGTTATGTACGATAACGGTATAACGTATAACGTTATATACTATAACGATATATCGTATAACGTTATGTAGTATTACGATATAACGTATAACGTTATATACGATAACGATATAACGTATAACGTTATATACTATATCGATATAACGTATAACGTTATATACTATTACGATATAACGTATAACGTTATATACTATAACGATATAACGTATAACGTTATATACTATATCGATATAACGTATATCGTTATATACTATTACGATATAACGTATAACGTTATATACCATAACGATATAACGTACAACGTTATATACTATATCGATATAACGTATAACGTTATGTAGTATTAGGATATAACGTATAACGTTATATACTATATCGATATAACGTATAACGTTATATACTATATCGATATAACGTATAACGTTATATACCATAACGATATAACGTATAACGTTATATACAATTACGATATAACGTATAACGTTATGTACGATAACGGTATAACGTATAACGTTATATACTATAACGATATATCGTATAACGTTATGTAGTATTACGATATAACGTATAACGTTATATACGATAACGATATAACGTATAACGTTATATACTATATCGATATAACGTATAACGTTATATACTATAACGATATAACGTATAACGTTATATACTATATCGATATAACGTATAACGTTATATACTATATCGATATAACGTATAACGTTATATACTATATCGATATAACGTATAACGTTATATACGATATCGATATAACGTATAACGTTGTATACTATTACGATATAACGTATAACGTTATGTACGATAACGGTATAACGTATAACGTTATATACTATAACGATATATCGTATAACGTTATGTAGTATTACGATATATCGTATAACGTTATATACGATAACGATATAACGTATAACGTTATATACTATATCGATATAACGTATAACGTTATATACTATTACGATATAACGTATAACGTTATATACTATAACGATATAACGTATAACGTTATATACTATATCGATATAACGTATATCGTTATATACTATTACGATATAACGTATAACGTTATATACTATTAAGATATAACGTATGACGTTATATACTATAACGATATAACGTATAACGTTATATACTATAACGATATAACGTATAACGTTATATACTATATCGATATAACGTATATCGTTATATACTATTACGATATAACGTATAACGTTATATACTATTAAGATATAACGTATGACGTTATATACTATAACGATATAACGTATAACGTTATATACTATAACGATATAACGTATGACGTTATGTAGTATTACGATATAACGTATAACGTTATATACTATATCGATATAACGTATAACGTTATATACTATATCGATATAACGTATAACGTTATATACTATAACGATATAACGTATAACGTTATATACAATTACGATATAACGTATAACGTTATGTACGATAACGGTATAACGTATAACGTTGTATACTATAACGATATATCGTATAACGTTATGTAGTATTACGATATAACGTATAACGTTATATACGATAACGATATAACGTATAACGTTGTATACTATTACGATATAACGTATAACGTTATATACTATATCGATATGACGTATAACGTTATGCAGTATTACGATATAACGTATAACGTTATATACTATATCGATATAACGTATAACGTTATATACTATAACGATATAACGTATAACGTTATATACAATTACGATATAACGTATAACGTTATGTACGATAACGGTATAACGTATAACGTTATATACTATAACGATATATCGTTTAACGTTATGTAGTATTACGATATAACGTATAACGTTATATACGATAACGATATAACGTATAACATTATATACTATATCGATATAACGTATAACGTTATATACTATAACGATATAACGTATAACGTTATATACTATAACGATATAACGTATAACGTTATATACTATTACGACATAACGTATAACGTTATATACTATAACGATATAACGTATAACGTTATATACTATATCGATATAACGTATAACGTTATATACTATAACGATATAACGTATAACGTTATATACTATATCGATATATCATATAACGTTATATACTATAACGATATAACGTATAACGTTATATACTATATCGATATAACGTATAACGTTATATACTATATCGATATAACGTATAACGTTATATACTATATCGATATAACGTATAACGTTATATACTATTTCGATATAACGTATAACGTTATATACTATATCGATATAACGTATAACGTTATATACTATTACGATATAACGTATGACGTTATATACTCTAACGATATAACGTATAACGTTATATACTATATCGATATAACATATAACGTTATATACTATAACGATATAACGTATAACGTTATATACTATATCGATATAACGTATAACGTTATATACTATATCGATATAACGTATAACGTTATATACTATATCGATATAACGTATAACGTTATATACTATTTCGATATAACGTATAACGTTATATACTATATCGATATAACGTATAACGTTATGTAGTATTACGATATAACGTATAACGTTATATACTATATCGATATAACGTATAACGTTATATACTATATCGATATAACGTATATCGTTATATACTATTACGATATAACGTATAACGTTATATACCATAACGATATAACGTACAACGTTATATACTATATCGACATAACGTATAACGTTGTATACTATTACGATATAACGTATAACGTTATGTACGATAACGGTATAACGTATAACGTTATATACTATATCGATATAACGTATATCGTTATATACTATATCGATATAACGTATAACGTTATATACTATTACGATATAACGTATAACGTTATATACTATAACGATATAACGTATAACGTTATATACTATATCGATATAACGTATATCGTTATATACTATATCGATATAACGTATAACGTTATATACGATATCGATATAACGTATAACGTTGTATACTATTACGATATAACGTATAACGTTATGTACGATAACGGTATAACGTATAACGTTATATACTATAACGATATATCGTATAACGTTATGTAGTATTACGATATATCGTATAACGTTATATACGATAACGATATAACATATAACGTTATATACTATATCGATATAACGTATAACGTTATATACTATAACGATATAACGTATAACGTTATATACTATATCGATATAACGTATATCGTTATATACTATATCGATATAACGTATAACGTTATATACGATATCGATATAACGTATAACGTTGTATACTATTACGATATAACGTATAACGTTATGTACGATAACGGTATAACGTATAACGTTATATACTATAACGATATATCGTATAACGTTATGTAGTATTACGATATATCGTATAACGTTATATACGATAACGATATAACGTATAACGTTATATACTATATCGATATAACGTATAACGTTATATACTATAACGACATAACGTATAACGTTATATACAATTACGATATAACGTATAACGTTATATACTATAACGATATAACGTATAACGTTATATACTATAACGATATAACGTATAACGTTATATACTATTACGACATAACGTATAACGTTATATACTATATCGATATATCATATAACGTTATATACTATAACGATATAACGTATAACGTTATATACTATATCGATATAACGTATAACGTTATATACTATATCGATATAACGTATAACGTTATATACTATATCGATATAACGTATAACGTTATATACTATTTCGATATAACGTATAACGTTATATACTATATCGATATAACGTATAACGTTATATACTATTACGATATAACGTATGACGTTATATACTCTAACGATATAACGTATAACGTTATATACTATATCGATATAACATATAACGTTATATACTATAACGATATAACGTATAACGTTATATACTATATCGATATAACGTATAACGTTATATACTATATCGATATAACGTATAACGTTATATACTATATCGATATAACGTATAACGTTATATACTATTTCGATATAACGTATAACGTTATATACTATATCGATATAACGTATAACGTTATATACTATTACGTTATAACGTATGACGTTATATACTCTAACGATATAACGTATAACGTTGTATACTATTACGATATAACGTATAACGTTATATACTTTAACGGTATAACGTATAACGTTATATACTATATCGATATAACGTATAACGTTATGTACGATAACGATATAACGTATAACGTTATATACTATAACGATATAACGTATAACGTTATATACTATAACGATATAACGTATAACGTTATGTAGTATTACGATATAACGTATAACGTTATGTAGTATTACGATATAACGTATAACGTTATGTAGTATTGCGATACAACGTATAACGTTATATACTATATCGATATAACGTATATCGTTATATACTATATCGATATAACGTATAACGTTATATACTATAACGATATAACGTATAACGTTATATACAATTACGATATAGCGTATAACGTTATGTACGATAACGGTATAATGTATAACGTTATATACTATAACGATATATCGTATAACGTTATGTAGTATTACGATATAACGTATAACGTTATATACGATAAGGATATAACGTATAACGTTGTATACTATTACGATATAACGTATAACGTTATATACTATATCGATATGACGTATAACGTTATGTAGTATTACGATATAACGTATAACGTTATATACTATATCGATATAACGTATAACGTTATATACTATATCGATATAAGGTATAACGTTATATACGATATCGATTTAACGTATAACGTTATATACGATATCGATATAACGTATAACGTTGTATACTATTACGATATAACGTATAACGTTATGTACGATAACGGTATAACGTATAACGTTATATACTATAACGATATATCGTATAACGTTATGTAGTATTACGATATAACGTATAACGTTATATACGATAACGATATAACGTATAACGTTATATACTATATCGATATAACGTATAACGTTATATACTATTACGATATAACGTATAACGTTATATACTATAACGATATAACGTATAACGTTATATACTATATCGATATAACGTATATCGTTATATACTATTACGATATAACGTATAACGTTATATACCATAACGATATAACGTACAACGTTATATACTATATCGATATAACGTATAACGTTATGTAGTATTAGGATATAACGTATAACTTATATACTATATCGATATAACGTATAACGTTATATACTATATCGATATAACGTATAACGTTATATACCATAACGATATAACGTATAACGTTATATACAATTACGATATAACGTATAACGTTATGTACGATAACGGTATAACGTATAACGTTATATACTATAACGATATATCGTATAACGTTATGTAGTATTACGATATAACGTATAACGTTATATACGATAACGATATAACGTATAACGTTATATACTATATCGATATAACGTATAACGTTATATACTATAACGATATAACGTATAACGTTATATACTATATCGATATAACGTATAACGTTATATACTATATCGATATAACGTATAACGTTATATACTATATCGATATAACGTATAACGTTATATACGATATCGATATAACGTATAACGTTGTATACTATTACGATATAACGTATAACGTTATGTACGATAACGGTATAACGTATAACGTTATATACTATAACGATATATCGTATAACGTTATGTAGTATTACGATATATCGTATAACGTTATATACGATAACGATATAACGTATAACGTTATATACTATATCGATATAACGTATAACGTTATATACTATTACGATATAACGTATAACGTTATATACTATAACGATATAACGTATAACGTATATACTATATCGATATAACGTATATCGTTATATACTATTACGATATAACGTATACGTTATATACCATAACGATATAACGTACAACGTTATATACTATATCGATATAACGTATAACGTTATGTAGTATTAGGATATAACGTATAACGTTATATACTATATCGATATAACGTATAACGTTATATACTATATCGATATAACGTATAACGTTATATACCATAACGATATAACGTATAACGTTATATACAATTACGATATAACGTATAACGTTATTACGATAACGGTATAACGTATAACGTTATATACTATAACGATATATCGTATAACGTTATGTAGTATTACGATATAACGTATAACGTTATATACGATAACGATATAACGTATAACGTTATATACTATATCGATATAACGTATAACGTTATATACTATAACGATATAACGTATAACGTTATATACTATATCGATATAACGTATAACGTTATATACTATATCGATATAACGTATAACGTTATATACTATATCGATATAACGTATAACGTTATATACGATATCGATATAACGTATAACGTTGTATACTATTACGATATAACGTATAACGTTATGTACGATAACGGTATAACGTATAACGTTATATACTATAACGATATATCGTATAACGTTATGTAGTATTACGATATATCGTATAACGTTATATACGATACGATATAACGTATAACGTATATACTATATCGATATAACGTATAACGTTATATACTATTACGATATAACGTATAAACGTTATATACTATAACGATATAACGTATAACGTTATATACTATATCGATATAACGTATATCGTTATATACTATTACGATATAACGTATAACGTTATATACTATTAAGATATAAACGTATGACGTTATATACTATAACGATATAACGTATAACGTTATATACTATAACGATAAAACGTATAACGTTATATACTATATCGATATAACGTATATCGTTATATACTATTACGATATAACGTATAACGTTATATACTATTAAGATATAACGTATGACGTTATATACTATAACGATATAACGTATAACGTTATATACTATAACGATATAACGTATAACGTTATATACTATATCGATATAACGTATATCGTTATATACTATTACGATATAACGTATAACGTTATATACTATTAAGATATAACGTATGACGTTATATACTATAACGATATAACGTATAACGTTATATACTATAACGATATAACGTATGACGTTATGTAGTATTACGATATAACGTATAACGTTATATACTATATCGATATAACGTATAACGTTATATACTATATCGATATAACGTATAACGTTATATACTATAACGATATAACGTATAACGTTATATACAATTACGATATAACGTATAACGTTATGTACGATAACGGTATAACGTATAACGTTGTATACTATAACGATATATCGTATAACGTTATGTAGTATTACGATATAACGTATAACGTTATATACGATAACGATATAACGTATAACGTTGTATACTATTACGATATAACGTATAACGTTATATACTATATCGATATGACGTATAACGTTATGCAGTATTACGATATAACGTATAACGTTATATACTATATCGATATAACGTATAACGTTATATACTATAACGATATAACGTATAACGTTATATACAATTACGATATAACGTATAACGTTATGTACGATAACGGTATAACGTATAACGTTATATACTATAACGATATATCGTTTAACGTTATGTAGTATTACGATATAACGTATAACGTTATATACGATAACGATATAACGTATAACATTATATACTATATCGATATAACGTATAACGTTATATACTATAACGATATAACGTATAACGTTATATACTATAACGATATAACGTATAACGTTATATACTATTACGACATAACGTATAACGTTATATACTATAACGATATAACGTATAACGTTATATACTATATCGATATAACGTATAACGTTATATACTATAACGATATAACGTATAACGTTATATACTATATCGATATATCATATAACGTTATATACTATAACGATATAACGTATAACGTTATATACTATATCGATATAACGTATAACGTTATATACTATATCGATATAACGTATAACGTTATATACTATATCGATATAACGTATAACGTTATATACTATTTCGATATAACGTATAACGTTATATACTATATCGATATAACGTATAACGTTATATACTATTACGATATAACGTATGACGTTATATACTCTAACGATATAACGTATAACGTTATATACTATATCGATATAACATATAACGTTATATACTATAACGATATAACGTATAACGTTATATACTATATCGATATAACGTATAACGTTATATACTATATCGATATAACGTATAACGTTATATACTATATCGATATAACGTATAACGTTATATACTATTTCGATATAACGTATAACGTTATATACTATATCGATATAACGTATAACGTTATGTAGTATTACGATATAACGTATAACGTTATATACTATATCGATATAACGTATAACGTTATATACTATATCGATATAACGTATATCGTTATATACTATTACGATATAACGTATAACGTTATATACCATAACGATATAACGTACAACGTTATATACTATATCGACATAACGTATAACGTTGTATACTATTACGATATAACGTATAACGTTATGTACGATAACGGTATAACGTATAACGTTATATACTATATCGATATAACGTATATCGTTATATACTATATCGATATAACGTATAACGTTATATACTATTACGATATAACGTATAACGTTATATACTATAACGATATAACGTATAACGTTATATACTATATCGATATAACGTATATCGTTATATACTATATCGATATAACGTATAACGTTATATACGATATCGATATAACGTATAACGTTGTATACTATTACGATATAACGTATAACGTTATGTACGATAACGGTATAACGTATAACGTTATATACTATAACGATATATCGTATAACGTTATGTAGTATTACGATATATCGTATAACGTTATATACGATAACGATATAACATATAACGTTATATACTATATCGATATAACGTATAACGTTATATACTATAACGATATAACGTATAACGTTATATACTATATCGATATAACGTATATCGTTATATACTATATCGATATAACGTATAACGTTATATACGATATCGATATAACGTATAACGTTGTATACTATTACGATATAACGTATAACGTTATGTACGATAACGGTATAACGTATAACGTTATATACTATAACGATATATCGTATAACGTTATGTAGTATTACGATATATCGTATAACGTTATATACGATAACGATATAACGTATAACGTTATATACTATATCGATATAACGTATAACGTTATATACTATAACGACATAACGTATAACATTATATACAATTACGATATAACGTATAACGTTATGTACGATAACGGTATAACGTATAACGTTATATACTATAACGATATGACGTATAACGTTATGTAGTATTACGATATAACGTATAACGTTATATACGATAACGATATAACTTATAACGTTATATACTATATCGATATAACGTATAATGTTATATACTATATCGATATAACGTATAACGTTATATACTATTACGATATAACGTATGACGTTATATACTCTAACGATATAACGTATAACGTTGTATACTATTACGATATAACGCATAACGATATACTTTAACGGTATAACGTATAACGTTATATACTATATCGATATAACGTATAACGTTATGTACGATAACGATATAACGTATAACGTTATATACTATAACGATATAACGTATAACGTTATATACTATAACGATATAACGTATATCGTTATATACTATTACGATATAACGTATAACGTTATATACTATAACGATATGACGTATAACGTTATGTAGTATTACGATATAACGTATAACGTTATATACTATATCGATATAACGTATATCGTCATATACTATTACGATATAACGTATAACGTTATATACTATTACGATATAACGTATAACGTTATATACTTTAACGGTATAACGTATAACGTTATATACTATATCGATATAACGTATAACGTTATGTACGATAACGATATAACGTATAACGTTATATACTATTACGATATAACGTATAACGTTATATACTATAACGATATAACGTATAACGTTATATACTACTACGATATAACGTATAACGTTATATACTATATCGATATAACGTATAACGTTATATACTATAACGATATATCGTTTAACGTTATGTAGTATTACGATATAACGTATAACGTTATATACGATAACGATATAACGTATAACATTATATACTATATCGATATAACGTATATCGTTATATACTATAACGATATAACGTATAACGTTATATACTTTAACGATATAACGTATAACGTTATATACTATTACGACATAACGTATAACGTTATATACTATAACGATATAACGTATAACGTTATATACTATTACGACATAACGTATAACGTTATATACTATAACGATATAACGTATAACGTTATATACTATAACGATATAACGTATAACGTTATATACAATTACGATATAACGTAATACGTTATGTACGATAACGGTATAACGTATAACGTTATATACTATAACGATATATCGTATAACGTTATGTAGTATTTCGATATAACGTATAACGTTATATACGATAACGATATAACGTATAACGTTGTATACTATTACGATATAACGTATAACGTTATATACTATATCGATATGACGTATAACGTTATGTAGTATTACGATATAACGTATAACGTTATATACTATATCGATATAACGTATAACGTTATATACTATATCGATATAACGTATAACGTTATATACTATAACGATATAACGTATAACGTTATATACAATTACGATATAACGTAATACGTTATGTACGATAACGGTATAACGTATAACGTTATATACTATAACGATATATCGTATAACGTTATGTAGTATTTCGATATAACGTATAACGTTATATACGATAACGATATAACGTATAACGTTGTATACTATTACGATATAACGTATAACGTTATATACTATATCGATATGACGTATAACGTTATGTAGTATTACGATATAACGTATAACGTTATATACTATATCGATATAACGTATAACGTTATATACTATAACGATATAACGTATAACGTTATATACTATATCGATATAACGTATAACGTTATATACTATATCGATATAACGTATAACGTTATATACGATATCGATATAACGTATAACGTTATATACGATATCGATATAACGTATAACGTTGTATACTATTACGATATAACGTATAACGTTATGTACGATAACGGTATAACGTATAACGTTATATACTATAACGATATATCGTATAACGTTATGTAGTATTACGATATAACGTATAATGTTATATACGATAACGATATAACGTATAACGTTATATACTATATCGATATAACGTATAACGTTATATACTATTACGATATAACGTATAACGTTATATACTATAACGATATAACGTATAACGTTATATACGATAACGGTATAACGTATAACGTTATATACTATAACGATATATCGTATAACGTTATGTAGTATTACGATATAACGTATAACGTTATATACTACATCGATATAACGTATAACGTTATATACATTATCGATATAACGTATAACGTTATATACTATTACGATATAACGTATGACGTTATATACTCTAACGATATAACGTATAACGTTGTATACTATTACGATATAACGTATAACGTTATATACTTTAACGGTATAACGTATAACGTTATATACTATATCGATATAACGTATAACGTTATGTACGATAACGATATAACGTATAACGTTATATACTATAACGATATAACGTATAACGTTATATACTATAACGATATAACGTATATCGTTATATACTATATCGATATAACGTATATCGTTATATACTATTACGATATAACGTATAACGTTATATACTATTAAGATATAACGTATGACGTTATATACTATAACGATATAACGTATAACGTTATATACTATAACGATATAACGTATAACGTTATGTAGTATTACGATATAACGTATAACGTTATATACTATATCGATATAACGTATAACGTTATATACTATATCGATATAACGTATAACGTTATATACGATATCGATATAACGTATAACGTTGTATACTATTACGATATAACGTATAACGTTATGTACGATAACGGTATAACGTATAACGTTATATACTATAACGATATATCGTATAACGTTATGTAGTATTACGATATAACGTATAACGTTATATACGATAACGATATAACGTATAACGTTATATACTATATCGATATAACGTATAACGTTATATACTATTACGATATAACGTATAACGTTGTATACTATTACGATATAACGTATAACGTTATATACTATATCGATATGACGTATAACGTTATGTAGTATTACGATATAACGTATAACGTTATATACTATATCGATATAACGTATAACGTTATATACTATAACGATATAACGTATAACGTTATATACTATATCGATATAACGTATAACGTTATATACTATATCGATATAACGTATAACGTTATATACGATATCGATATAACGTATAACGTTATATACGATATCGATATAACGTATAACGTTGTATACTATTACGATATAACGTATAACGTTATGTACGATAACGGTATAACGTATAACGTTATATACTATAACGATATATCGTATAACGTTATGTAGTATTACGATATAACGTATAATGTTATATACGATAACGATATAACGTATAACGTTATATACTATATCGATATAACGTATAACGTTATATACTATTACGATATAACGTATAACGTTATATACTATATCGATATAACGTATAACGTTATATACGATATCGATATAACGTATAACGTTATATACGATATCGATATAACGTATAACGTTGTATACTATTACGATATAACGTATAACGTTATGTACGATAACGGTATAACGTATAACGTTATATACTATAACGATATATCGTATAACGTTATGTAGTATTACGATATAACGTATAATGTTATATACGATAACGATATAACGTATAACGTTATATACTATATCGATATAACGTATAACGTTATATACTATTACGATATAACGTATAACGTTATATACTATAACGATATAACGTATAACGTTATATACGATAACGGTATAACGTATAACGTTATATACTATAACGATATATCGTATAACGTTATGTAGTATTACGATATAACGTATAACGTTATATACTACATCGATATAACGTATAACGTTATATACTATATCGATATAACGTATAACGTTATATACTATTACGATATAACGTATAACGTTATATACTATAACGATATAACGTATAACGTTATATACGATAACGGTATAACGTATAACGTTATATACTATAACGATATGACGTATAACGTTATGTAGTATTACGATATAACGTATAACGTTATATACGATAACGATATAACTTATAACGTTATATACTATATCGATATAACGTATAATGTTATATACTATATCGATATAACGTATAACGTTATATACTATTACGATATAACGTATGACGTTATATACTCTAACGATATAACGTATAACGTTGTATACTATTACGATATAACGCATAACGATATACTTTAACGGTATAACGTATAACGTTATATACTATATCGATATAACGTATAACGTTATGTACGATAACGATATAACGTATAACGTTATATACTATAACGATATAACGTATAACGTTATATACTATAACGATATAACGTATATCGTTATATACTATTACGATATAACGTATAACGTTATATACTATAACGATATGACGTATAACGTTATGTAGTATTACGATATAACGTATAACGTTATATACTATATCGATATAACGTATATCGTCATATACTATTACGATATAACGTATAACGTTATATACTATTACGATATAACGTATAACGTTATATACTTTAACGGTATAACGTATAACGTTATATACTATATCGATATAACGTATAACGTTATGTACGATAACGATATAACGTATAACGTTATATACTATTACGATATAACGTATAACGTTATATACTATAACGATATAACGTATAACGTTATATACTACTACGATATAACGTATAACGTTATATACTATATCGATATAACGTATAACGTTATATACTATAACGATATATCGTTTAACGTTATGTAGTATTACGATATAACGTATAACGTTATATACGATAACGATATAACGTATAACATTATATACTATATCGATATAACGTATATCGTTATATACTATAACGATATAACGTATAACGTTATATACTTTAACGATATAACGTATAACGTTATATACTATTACGACATAACGTATAACGTTATATACTATAACGATATAACGTATAACGTTATATACTATTACGACATAACGTATAACGTTATATACTATAACGATATAACGTATAACGTTATATACTATAACGATATAACGTATAACGTTATATACAATTACGATATAACGTAATACGTTATGTACGATAACGGTATAACGTATAACGTTATATACTATAACGATATATCGTATAACGTTATGTAGTATTTCGATATAACGTATAACGTTATATACGATAACGATATAACGTATAACGTTGTATACTATTACGATATAACGTATAACGTTATATACTATATCGATATGACGTATAACGTTATGTAGTATTACGATATAACGTATAACGTTATATACTATATCGATATAACGTATAACGTTATATACTATATCGATATAACGTATAACGTTATATACTATAACGATATAACGTATAACGTTATATACAATTACGATATAACGTAATACGTTATGTACGATAACGGTATAACGTATAACGTTATATACTATAACGATATATCGTATAACGTTATGTAGTATTTCGATATAACGTATAACGTTATATACGATAACGATATAACGTATAACGTTGTATACTATTACGATATAACGTATAACGTTATATACTATATCGATATGACGTATAACGTTATGTAGTATTACGATATAACGTATAACGTTATATACTATATCGATATAACGTATAACGTTATATACTATAACGATATAACGTATAACGTTATATACTATATCGATATAACGTATAACGTTATATACTATATCGATATAACGTATAACGTTATATACGATATCGATATAACGTATAACGTTATATACGATATCGATATAACGTATAACGTTGTATACTATTACGATATAACGTATAACGTTATGTACGATAACGGTATAACGTATAACGTTATATACTATAACGATATATCGTATAACGTTATGTAGTATTACGATATAACGTATAATGTTATATACGATAACGATATAACGTATAACGTTATATACTATATCGATATAACGTATAACGTTATATACTATTACGATATAACGTATAACGTTATATACTATAACGATATAACGTATAACGTTATATACGATAACGGTATAACGTATAACGTTATATACTATAACGATATATCGTATAACGTTATGTAGTATTACGATATAACGTATAACGTTATATACTACATCGATATAACGTATAACGTTATATACATTATCGATATAACGTATAACGTTATATACTATTACGATATAACGTATGACGTTATATACTCTAACGATATAACGTATAACGTTGTATACTATTACGATATAACGTATAACGTTATATACTTTAACGGTATAACGTATAACGTTATATACTATATCGATATAACGTATAACGTTATGTACGATAACGATATAACGTATAACGTTATATACTATAACGATATAACGTATAACGTTATATACTATAACGATATAACGTATATCGTTATATACTATATCGATATAACGTATATCGTTATATACTATTACGATATAACGTATAACGTTATATACTATTAAGATATAACGTATGACGTTATATACTATAACGATATAACGTATAACGTTATATACTATAACGATATAACGTATAACGTTATGTAGTATTACGATATAACGTATAACGTTATATACTATATCGATATAACGTATAACGTTATATACTATATCGATATAACGTATAACGTTATATACGATATCGATATAACGTATAACGTTGTATACTATTACGATATAACGTATAACGTTATGTACGATAACGGTATAACGTATAACGTTATATACTATAACGATATATCGTATAACGTTATGTAGTATTACGATATAACGTATAACGTTATATACGATAACGATATAACGTATAACGTTATATACTATATCGATATAACGTATAACGTTATATACTATTACGATATAACGTATAACGTTATATACTATAACGATATAACGTATAACGTTATGTAGTATTACGATATAACGTATAACGTTATATACTATATCGATATAACGTATAACGTTATATACTATATCGATATAACGTATAACGTTATATACTATAACGACATAACGTATAACGTTATATACAATTACGATATAACGTATAACGTTATGTACGATAACGGTATAACGTATAACGTTATATACTATAACGATATATCGTATAACGTTATGTAGTATTACGATATAACGTATAACGTTATATACGATAACGATATAACGTATAACGTTATATACTATATCGATATAACGTATAACGTTATATACTATAACGATATAACGTATAACGTTATGTACGATAACGGTATAACGTATAACGTTATATACTATAACGATATATCGTATAACGTTATGTAGTATTACGATATAACGTATAACGTTATATACGACAACGATATAACGTATAACGTTATATACTATATCGATATAACGTATAACGTTATATACTATTACGATATAACGTATAACGTTATATACTATAACGATATAACGTATAACGTTATGTAGTATTACGATATAACGTATAACGTTATATACTATATCGATATAACGTATAACGTTATATACTATATCGATATAACGTATAACGTTATATACGATATCGATATAACGTATAACGTTGTATACTATAACGATATGACGTATAACGTTATGTAGTATTACGATATAACGTATAACGTTATATACGATAACAATATAACGTATAACGTTATATACTATATCGATATAACGTATAACGTTATATACCATAACGATATAACGTATAACGTTATATACAATTACGATATAACGTATAACGTTATGTACAATAACGGCATAACGTATAACGTTATATACAATATCGATATAACGTATAACGTTGTATACTATTACGATATAACGTATAATGTTATATACGATAACAATATAACGTATAACGTTATATACTATAACGATATAACGTATAACGTTATGTAGTATTACGATATAACGTATAACGTTATATACTATATCGATATAACGTATAACGTTATATACTATATCGATATAACGTATAACGTTATATACGATATCGATATAACGTATAACGTTGTATACTATAACGATATGACGTATAACGTTATGTAGTATTACGATATAACGTATAACGTTATATACGATAACAATATAACGTATAACGTTATATACTATAACGATATAACGTATAACGTTATGTAGTATTACGATATAACGTATAACGTTATATACTATATCGATATAACGTATAACGTTATGTAGTATTACGATATAACGTATAACGTTATATACTATATCGATATAACGTATAACGTTGTATACTATTACGATATAACGTATATCGTTATATACTATTACGATATAACGTATAACGTTATATACCATAGCGATATAACGTATAACGTTATATACTATATCGATATAACGTATAACGTTATATACCGTAACGATATAACGTATAACGTTATATACAATTACGATATAACGTATAACGTTATGTACAATAACGGCATAACGTATAACGTTATATACAATATCGATATAACGTATAACGTTGTATACTATTACGATATAACGTATAATGTTATATACTATATCGATATAACGTATAACGTTGTATACTATTACGATATAACGTATAACGTTATGTACGATAACGGTATAACGTATAACGTTATATACTGTAACGATATATCGTATAACGTTATGTAGTATTACGATATAACGTATAACGTTATATACTATAACGATATGACGTATAACGTTATGTAGTATTACGATATAACGTATAACGTTATATACGATAACGATATAACGTATAACGTTATATACTATATCGATATAACGTATAACGTTATATACTATAACGATATAACGTATAACGTTATATACTATATCGATGTAACGTATAACATTATATACTATATCGATATAACGTATAACGTTATACACTATATCGATATAACGTATAACGTTATATACGATATCGATATAACGTATAACGTTGTATACTATTACGATATAACGTATAACGTTATGTACGACAACGGTATAACGTATAACGTTATATACTATAACGATATATAGTATAACGTTATGTAGTATTACGATATAACGTATAACGTTATATGCGATAACGATATAACGTATAACGTTATATGCGATAACGATATAACGTATAACGTTATATACTATATCGATATAACGTATAACGTTATATACTATTACGATATAACGTATAACGTTATATACTATAACGATATAAGGTATAACGTTATATACTATATCGATATAACGTATATCGTTATATACTATTACGATATAACGTATAACGTTATATACTATTAAGATATAACGTATGACGTTATATACTATAACGATATAACGTATAACGTTATATACTATAACGATATAACGTATAACGTTATGTAGTATTACGATATAACGTATAACGTTATATACTATATCGATATAACGTATAACGTTATATACTATATCGATATAACGTATAACGTTATATACTATAACGACATAACGTATAACGTTATATACAATTACGATATAACGTATAACGTTATGTACGATAACGGTATAACGTATAACGTTATATACTATAACGATATATCGTATAACGTTATGTAGTATTACGATATAACGTATAACGTTATATACGATAACGATATAACGTATAACGTTGTATACTATTACGATATAACGTATAACGTTATATACTATAACGATATGACGTATAACGTTATGTAGTATTACGATATAACGTATAACGTTATATACGATAACGATATAACGTATAACGTTATATACTATATCGATATAACGTATAACGTTATATACTATATCGATATAACGTATAACGTTATATACTATTACGATATAACGTATGACGTTATATACTCTAACGATATAACGTATAACGTTGTATACTATTACGATATAACGTATAACGTTATATACTTTAACGGTATAACGTATAACGTTATATACTATATCGATATAACGTATAACGTTATGTACGATAACGATATAACGTATAACGTTATATACTATAACGATATAACGTATAACGTTATATACTATAACGATATAACGTATATCGTTATATACTATTACGATATAACGTATAACGTTATATACTATCACGATATGACGTATAACGTTATGTAGTATTACGATATAACGTATAACGTTATATACTATATCGATATAACGTATATCGTTATATACTATTACGATATAACGTATAACGTTATATACTATTACGATATAACGTATAACGTTATATACTTTAACGGTATAACGTATAACGTTATATACTATATCGATATAACGTATAACGTTATATACTATATCGATATAACGTATAACGTTATATACGATATCGATATAACGTATAACGTTGTATACTATTACGATATAACGTATAACGTTATGTACGATAACGGTATAACGTATAACGTTATATACTATAACGATATATCGTATAACGTTATGTAGTATTACGATATATCGTATAACGTTATATACGATAACGATATAACGTACAACGTTATATACTATATCGATATAACGTATAACGTTATGTAGTATTATGATATAACGTATAACGTTATATACTATATCGATATAACGTATAACGTTATATACTATATCGATATAACGTATAACGTTATATACCATAACGATATAACGTATAACGTTATATACAATTACGATATAACGTATAACGTTATGTACGATAACGGTATAACGTATAACGTTATATACTATAACGATATATCGTATAACGTTATGTAGTATTACGATATAACGTATAACGTTATATACTATATCGATATAACGTATAACGTTATATACTATATCGATATAACGTATAACGTTATATACTATAACGACATAACGTATAACGTTATATACAATTACGATATAACGTATAACGTTATGTGCGATAACGGTATAACGTATAACGTTATATACTATAACGATATATCGTATAACGTTATGTAGTATTACGATATAACGTATAACGTTATATACGATAACGATATAACGTATAACGTTGTATACTATTACGATATAACGTATAACGTTATATACTATAACGATATGACGTATAACGTTATGTAGTATTACGATATAACGTATAACGTTATATACGATAACGATATAACGTATAACGTTATATACTATATCGATATAACGTATAATGTTATATACTATATCGATATAACGTATAACGTTATATACTATTACGATATAACGTATGACGTTATATACTTTAACGGTATAACGTATAACGTTATATACTATATCGATATAACGTATAACGTTATGTACGATAACGATATAACGTATAACGTTATATACTATAACGATATAACGTATAACGTTATATACTATAACGATATAACGTATATCGTTATATACTATTACGATATAACGTATAACGTTATATACTATTAAGATATAACGTATAACGTTATATACTATAACGATATAACGTATGACGTTATATACTATAACGATATAACGTATAACGTTATGTAGTATTACGATATAACGTATAACGTTATATACTATATCGATATAACGTATAATGTTATATACTATATCGATATAACGTATAACATTATATACGATATCGATATAACGTATAACGTTGTATACTATTACGATATAACGTATAACGTTATGTACGATAACGGTATAACGTATAACGTTATATACTATAACGATATATCGTATAACGTTATGTAGTATTACGATATAACGTATAACGTTATATACGATAACGATATAACGTATAACGTTATATACTATATCGATATAACGTATAACGTTATATACTATTACGATATAACGTATAACGTTATATACTATAACGATATAACGTATAACGTTATATACTATATCGATATAACGTATAACGTTATGTAGTATTACGATATCTCGTATAACGTTATATACTACATCGATATAACGTATAACGTTATATACATTATCGATATAACGTATAACGTTATATACTATTACGATATAACGTATAACGTTATATACTATAACGATATAACGTATAACGTTATATACTATATCGATATAACGTATAACGTTATGTAGTATTACGATATAACGTATAACGTTATATACTATATCGATATAACGTATAACGTTGTATACTATTACGATATAACGTATATCGTTATATACTATTACGATATAACGTATAACGTTATATACCATAGCGATATAACGTATAACGTTATATACTATATCGATATAACGTATAACGTTATATACCGTAACGATATAACGTATAACGTTATATACAATTACGATATAACGTATAACGTTATGTACAATAACGGCATAACGTATAACGTTATATACAATATCGATATAACGTATAACGTTGTATACTATTACGATATAACGTATAATGTTATATACTATATCGATATAACGTATAACGTTGTATACTATTACGATATAACGTATAACGTTATGTACGATAACGGTATAACGTATAACGTTATATACTGTAACGATATATCGTATAACGTTATGTAGTATTACGATATAACGTATAACGTTATATACTATAACGATATGACGTATAACGTTATGTAGTATTACGATATAACGTATAACGTTATATACGATAACGATATAACGTATAACGTTATATACTATATCGATATAACGTATAACGTTATATACTATAACGATATAACGTATAACGTTATATACTATATCGATATAACGTATAACATTATATACTATATCGATATAACGTATAACGTTATACACTATATCGATATAACGTATAACGTTATATACGATATCGATATAACGTATAACGTTGTATACTATTACGATATAACGTATAACGTTATGTACGATAACGGTATAACGTATAACGTTATATACTATAACGATATATCGTATAACGTTATGTAGTATTACGATATAACGTATAACGTTGTATACTATTACGATATAACGTATAACGTTATATACTATAACGATATGACGTATAACGTTATGTAGTATTACGATATAACGTATAACGTTATATACGATAACGATATAACGTATAACGTTATATACTATATCGATATAACGTATAACGTTATATACTATATCGATATAACGTATAACGTTATATACTATTACGATATAACGTATGACGTTATATACTCTAACGATATAACGTATAACGTTGTATACTATTACGATATAACGTATAACGTTATATACTTTAACGGTATAACGTATAACGTTATATACTATATCGATATAACGTATAACGTTATGTACGATAACGATATAACGTATAACGTTATATACTATAACGATATAACGTATAACGTTATATACTATAACGATATAACGTATATCGTTATATACTATTACGATATAACGTATAACGTTATATACTATCACGATATGACGTATAACGTTATGTAGTATTACGATATAACGTATAACGTTATATACTATTACGATATAACGTATAACGTTATATACTTTAACGGTATAACGTATAACGTTATATACTATATCGATATAACGTATAACGTTATATACTATATCGATATAACGTATAACGTTATATACGATATCGATATAACGTATAACGTTGTATACTATTACGATATAACGTATAACGTTATGTACGATAACGGTATAATGTATAACGTTATATAATATAACGATATATCGTATAACGTTATGTAGTATTACGATATAACGTATAACGTTATATACTATTACGATATAACGTATAACGTTATATACTATCACGATATGACGTATAACGTTATGTAGTATTACGATATAACGTATAACGTTATATACTATATCGATATAACGTATATCGTTATATACTATATCGATATAACGTATATCGTTATATACTATTACGATATAACGTATAACGTTATATACTATTACGATATAACGTATAACGTTATATACTTTAACGGTATAACGTATAACGTTATATACTATATCGATATAACGTATAACGTTATATACTATATCGATATAACGTATAACGTTATATACGATATCGATATAACGTATAACGTTGTATACTATTACGATATAACGTATAACGTTATGTACGATAACGGTATAACGTATAACGTTATATACTATAACGATATATCGTATAACGTTATGTAGTATTACGATATATCGTATAACGTTATATACGATAACGATATAACGTATAACGTTATATACTATATCGATATAACGTATAACGTTATATACTATTACGATATAACGTATAACGTTATATACTATAACGATATAACGTATAACGTTATATACTATATCGATATAACGTATATCGTTATATACTATTACGATATAACGTATAACGTTATATACTATTAAGATATAACGTATGACGTTATATACTATAACGATATAACGTATAACGTTATATACTATAACGATATAACGTATAACGTTATGTAGTATTACGATATAACGTATAACGTTATATACTATATCGATATAACGTATAACGTTATATACTATATCGATATAACGTATAACGTTATATACTATAACGACATAACGTATAACGTTATATACAATTACGATATAACGTATAACGTTATGTGCGATAACGGTATAACGTATAACGTTATATACTATAACGATATATCGTATAACGTTATGTAGTATTACGATATAACGTATAACGTTATATACGATAACGATATAACGTATAACGTTGTATACTATTACGATATAACGTATAACGTTATATACTATAACGATATGACGTATAACGTTATGTAGTATTACGATATAACGTATAACGTTATATACGATAACGATATAACGTATAACGTTATATACTATATCGATATAACGTATAATGTTATATACTATATCGATATAACGTATAACGTTATATACTATAACGATATGACGTATAACGTTATGTAGTATTACGATATAACGTATAACGTTATATACGATAACGATATAACGTATAACGTTATATACTATATCGATATAACGTATAACGTTATATACTATAACGATATAACGTATAACGTTATATACTATATCGATATAACGTATAACATTATATACTATATCGATATAACGTATAACGTTATACACTATATCGATATAACGTATAACGTTATATACGATATCGATATAACGTATAACGTTGTATACTATTACGATATAACGTATAACGTTATGTACGATAACGGTATAACGTATAACGTTATATACTATAACGATATATCGTATAACGTTATGTAGTATTACGATATAACGTATAACGTTGTATACTATTACGATATAACGTATAACGTTATATACTATAACGATATGACGTATAACGTTATGTAGTATTACGATATAACGTATAACGTTATATACGATAACGATATAACGTATAACGTTATATACTATATCGATATAACGTATAACGTTATATACTATATCGATATAACGTATAACGTTATATACTATTACGATATAACGTATGACGTTATATACTCTAACGATATAACGTATAACGTTGTATACTATTACGATATAACGTATAACGTTATATACTTTAACGGTATAACGTATAACGTTATATACTATATCGATATAACGTATAACGTTATGTACGATAACGATATAACGTATAACGTTATATACTATAACGATATAACGTATATCGTTATATACTATAACGATATAACGTATATCGTTATATACTATTACGATATAACGTATAACGTTATATACTATCACGATATGACGTATAACGTTATGTAGTATTACGATATAACGTATAACGTTATATACTATTACGATATAACGTATAACGTTATATACTTTAACGGTATAACGTATAACGGTATATACTATATCGATATAACGTATAACGTTATATACTATATCGATATAACGTATAACGTTATATACGATATCGATATAACGTATAACGTTGTATACTATTACGATATAACGTATAACGTTATGTACGATAACGGTATAATGTATAACGTTATATACTATAACGATATATCGTATAACGTTATGTAGTATTACGATATATCGTATAACGTTATATACGATAACGATATAACGTATAACGTTATATACTATATCGATATAACGTATAACGTTATATACTATTACGATATAACGTATAACGTTATATACTATAACGATATAACGTATAACGTTATATACTATATCGATATAACGTATATCGTTATATACTATTACGATATAACGTATAACGTTATATACTATTAAGATATAACGTATGACGTTATATACTATAACGATATAACGTATAACGTTATATACTATAACGATATAACGTATAACGTTATGTAGTATTACGATATAACGTATAACGTTATATACTATATCGATATAACGTATAACGTTATATACTATATCGATATAACGTATAACGTTATATACTATAACGACATAACGTATAACGTTATATACAATTACGATATAACGTATAAAGTTATGTGCGATAACGGTATAACGTATAACGTTATATACTATAACGATATATCGTATAACGTTATGTAGTATTACGATATAACGTATAACGTTATATACTATTACGATATAACGTATAACGTTATATACTATCACGATATGACGTATAACGTTATGTAGTATTACGATATAACGTATAACGTTATATACTATATCGATATAACGTATATCGTTATATACTATATCGATATAACGTATATCGTTATATACTATTACGATATAACGTATAACGTTATATACTATTACGATATAACGTATAACGTTATATACTTTAACGGTATAACGTATAACGTTATATACTATATCGATATAACGTATAACGTTATATACTATATCGATATAACGTATAACGTTATTTACGATATCGATATAACGTATAACGTTGTATACTATTACGATATAACGTATAACGTTATGTACGATAACGGTATAACGTATAACGTTATATACTATAACGATATATCGTATAACGTTATGTAGTATTACGATATATCGTATAACGTTATATACGATAACGATATAACGTATAACGTTATATACTATATCGATATAACGTATAACGTTATATACTATTACGATATAACGTATAACGTTATATACTATAACGATATAACGTATAACGTTATATACTATATCGATATAACGTATATCGTTATATACTATTACGATATAACGTATAACGTTATATACTATTAAGATATAACGTATGACGTTATATACTATAACGATATAACGTATAACGTTATATACTATAACGATATAACCTATAACGTTATGTAGTATTACGATATAACGTATAACGTTATGTGCGATAACGGTATAACGTATAACGTTATATACTATAACGATATATCGTATAACGTTATGTAGTATTACGATATAACGTATAACGTTATATACGATAACGATATAACGTATAACGTTGTATACTATTACGATATAACGTATAACGTTATATACTATAACGATATGACGTATAACGTTATGTAGTATTACGATATAACGTATAACGTTATATACGATAACGATATAACGTATAACGTTATATACTATATCGATATAACGTATAATGTTATATACTATATCGATATAACGTATAACGTTATATACTATAACGATATGACGTATAACGTTATGTAGTATTACGATATAACGTATAACGTTATATACGATAACGATATAACGTATAACGTTATATACTATATCGATATAACGTATAACGTTATATACTATAACGATATAACGTATAACGTTATATACTATATCGATATAACGTATAACATTATATACTATATCGATATAACGTATAACGTTATACACTATATCGATATAACGTATAACGTTATATACGATATCGATATAACGTATAACGTTGTATACTATTACGATATAACGTATAACGTTATGTACGATAACGGTATAACGTATAACGTTATATACTATAACGATATATCGTATAACGTTATGTAGTATTACGATATAACGTATAACGTTGTATACTATTACGATATAACGTATAACGTTATATACTATAACGATATGACGTATAACGTTATGTAGTATTACGATATAACGTATAACGTTATATACGATAACGATATAACGTATAACGTTATATACTATATCGATATAACGTATAACGTCATATACTATATCGATATAACGTATAACGTTATATACTATTACGATATAACGTATGACGTTATATACTCTAACGATATAACGTATAACGTTGTATACTATTACGATATAACGTATAACGTTATATACTTTAACGGTATAACGTATAACGTTATATACTATATCGATATAACGTATAACGTTATGTACGATAACGATATAACGTATAACGTTATATACTATAACGATATAACGTATATCGTTATATACTATAACGATATAACGTATATCGTTATATACTATTACGATATAACGTATAACGTTATATACTATCACGATATGACGTATAACGTTATGTAGTATTACGATATAACGTATAACGTTATATACTATTACGATATAACGTATAACGTTATATACTTTAACGGTATAACGTATAACGTTATATACTATATCGATATAACGTATAACGTTATATACTATATCGATATAACGTATAACGTTATATACGATATCGATATAACGTATAACGTTGTATACTATTACGATATAACGTATAACGTTATGTACGATAACGGTATAATGTATAACGTTATATACTATAACGATATATCGTATAACGTTATGTAGTATTACGATATATCGTATAACGTTATATACGATAACGATATAACGTATAACGTTATATACTATATCGATATAACGTATAACGTTATATACTATTACGATATAACGTATAACGTTATATACTATAACGATATAACGTATAACGTTATATACTATATCGATATAACGTATATCGTTATATACTATTACGATATAACGTATAACGTTATATACTATTAAGATATAACGTATGACGTTATATACTATAACGATATAACGTATAACGTTATATACTATAACGATATAACGTATAACGTTATGTAGTATTACGATATAACGTATAACGTTATATACTATATCGATATAACGTATAACGTTATATACTATATCGATATAACGTATAACGTTATATACTATAACGACATAACGTATAACGTTATATACAATTACGATATAACGTATAACGTTATGTGCGATAACGGTATAACGTATAACGTTATATACTATAACGATATATCGTATAACGTTATGTAGTATTACGATATAACGTATAACGTTATATACTATTACGATATAACGTATAACGTTATATACTATCACGATATGACGTATAACGTTATGTAGTATTACGATATAACGTATAACGTTATATACTATATCGATATAACGTATATCGTTATATACTATATCGATATAACGTATATCGTTATATACTATTACGATATAACGGATAACGTTATATACTATTACGATATAACGTATAACGTTATATACTTTAACGGTATAACGTATAACGTTATATACTATATCGATATAACGTATAACGTTATATACTATATCGATATAACGTATAACGTTATATACGATATCGATATAACGTATAACGTTGTATACTATTACGATATAACGTATAACGTTATGTACGATAACGGTATAACGTATAACGTTATATACTATAACGATATATCGTATAACGTTATGTAGTATTACGATATATCGTATAACGTTATATACGATAACGATATAACGTATAACGTTATATACTATATCGATATAACGTATAACGTTATATACTATTACGATATAACGTATAACGTTATATACTATAACGATATAACGTATAACGTTATATACTATATCGATATAACGTATATCGTTATATACTATTACGATATAACGTATAACGTTATATACTATTAAGATATAACGTATGACGTTATATACTATAACGATATAACGTATAACGTTATATACTATAACGATATAACGTATAACGTTATGTAGTATTACGATATAACGTATAACGTTATATACTATATCGATATAACGTATAACGTTATATACTATATCGATATAACGTATAACGTTATATACTATAACGACATAACGTATAACGTTATATACAATTACGATATAACGTATAACGTTATGTGCGATAACGGTATAACGTATAACGTTATATACTATAACGATATATCGTATAACGTTATGTAGTATTACGATATAACGTATAACGTTATATACGATAACGATATAACGTATAACGTTGTATACTATTACGATATAACGTATAACGTTATATACTATAACGATATGACGTATAACGTTATGTAGTATTTCGACATAACGTATAACGTTATATACGATAACGATATAACGTATAACGTTATATACTATATCGATATAACGTATAATGTTATATACTATATCGATATAACGTATAACGTTATATACTATTACGATATAACGTATGACGTTATATACTCTAACGATATAACGTATAACGTTGTATACTATTACGATATAACGTATAACGTTATATACTTTAACGGTATAACGTATAACGTTATATACTATATCGATATAACGTATAACGTTATGTACGATAACGATATAACGTATAACGTTATATACTATAACGATATAACGTATAACGTTATATACTATAACGATATAACGTATATCGTTATATACTATATCGATATAACGTATATCGTTATATACTATTACGATATAACGTATAACGTTATATACTATTAAGATATAACGTATGACGTTATATACTATAACGATATAACGTATAACGTTATATACTATAACGATATAACGTATAACGTTATGTAGTATTACGATATAACGTATAACGTTATATACTATAACGATATGACGTATAACGTTATGTAGTATTACGATATAACGTATAACGTTATATACGATAACGATATAACGTATAACGTTATATACTATATCGATATAACGTATAACGTTATATACTATAACGATATAACGTATAACGTTATATACTATATCGATATAACGTATAACATTATACACTATATCGATATAACGTATAACGTTATACACTATATCGATATAACGTATAACGTTATATACGATATCGATATAACGTATAACGTTGTATACTATTGCGATATAACGTATAACGTTATGTACGATAACGGTATAACGTATAACGTTATATACTATAACGATATATCGTATAACGTTATGTAGTATTACGATATAACGTATAACGTTGTATACTATTACGATATAACGTATAACGTTATATACTATAACGATATGACGTATAACGTTATGTAGTATTACGATATAACGTATAACGTTATATACGATAACGATATAACGTATAACGTTATATACTATATCGATATAACGTATAACGTTATATACTATATCGATATAACGTATAACGTTATATACTATTACGATATAACGTATGACGTTATATACTCTAACGATATAACGTATAACGTTGTATACTATTACGATATAACGTATAACGTTAAATACTTTAACGATATAACGTATAACGTTATATACTATATCGATATAACGTATAACGTTATGTACGATAACGATATAACGTATAACGTTATATACTATAACGATATAACGTATAACGTTATATACTATAACGATATAACGTATATCGTTATATACTATTACGATATAACGTATAACGTTATATACTATCACGATATGACGTATAACGTTATGTAGTATTACGATATAACGTATAACGTTATATACTATTACGATATAACGTATAACGTTATATACTTTAACGGTATAACGTATAACGTTATATACTATATCGATATAACGTATAACGTTATATACTATATCGATATAACGTATAACGTTATATACGATATCGATATAACGTATAACGTTGTATACTATTACGATATAACGTATAACGTTATGTACGATAACGGTATAATGTATAACGTTATATACTATAACGATATATCGTATAACGTTATGTAGTATTACGATATATCGTATAACGTTATATACGATAACGATATAACGTATAACGTTATATACTATATCGATATAACGTATAACGTTATATACTATTACGATATAACGTATAACGTTATATACTATAACGATATAACGTATAACGTTATATACTATATCGATATAACGTATATCGTTATATACTATTGCGATATAACGTATAACGTTATATACTATTAAGATATAACGTATGACGTTATATACTATAACGATATAACGTATAACGTTATATACTATATCGATATAACGTATAACGTTATATACTATAACGATATAACGTATAACGTTATATACTATATCGATATAACGTATAACATTATACACTATATCGATATAACGTATAACGTTATACACTATATCGATATAACGTATAACGTTATATACGATATCGATATAACGTATAACGTTGTATACTATTACGATATAACGTATAACGTTATGTACGATAACGGTATAACGTATAACGTTATATACTATAACGATATATCGTATAACGTTATGTAGTATTACGATATAACGTATAACGTTGTATACTATTACGATATAACGTATAACGTTATATACTATAACGATATGACGTATAACGTTATGTAGTATTACGATATAACGTATAACGTTATATACGATAACGATATAACGTATAACGTTATATACTATATCGATATAACGTATAACGTTATATACTATATCGATATAACGTATAACGTTATATACTATTACGATATAACGTATGACGTTATATACTCTAACGATATAACGTATAACGTTGTATACTATTACGATATAACGTATAACGTTATATACTTTAACGGTATAACGTATAACGTTATATACTATATCGATATAACGTATAACGTTATGTACGATAACGATATAACGTATAACGTTATATACTATAACGATATAACGTATAACGTTATATACTATAACGATATAACGTATATCGTTATATACTATTACGATATAACGTATAACGTTATATACTATCACGATATGACGTATAACGTTATGTAGTATTACGATATAACGTATAACGTTATATACTATTACGATATAACGTATAACGTTATATACTTTAACGGTATAACGTATAACGTTATATACTATATCGATATAACGTATAACGTTATATACTATATCGATATAACGTATAACGTTATATACGATATCGATATAACGTATAACGTTGTATACTATTACGATATAACGTATAACGTTATGTACGATAACGGTATAATGTATAACGTTATATACTATAACGATATATCGTATAACGTTATGTAGTATTACGATATATCGTATAACGTTATATACGATAACGATATAACGTATAACGTTATATACTATATCGATATAACGTATAACGTTATATACTATTACGATATAACGTATAACGTTATATACTATAACGATATAACGTATAACGTTATATACTATATCGATATAACGTATATCGTTATATACTATTGCGATATAACGTATAACGTTATATACTATTAAGATATAACGTATGACGTTATATACTATAACGATATAACGTATAACGTTATATACTATAACGATATAACGTATACCGTTATGTAGTATTACGATATAACGTATAACGTTATATACTATATCGATATAACGTATAACGTTATATACTATATCGATATAACGTATAACGTTATATACTATAACGACATAACGTATAACGTTATATACAATTACGATATAACGTATAACGTTATGTGCGATAACGATATAACGTATAACGTTATATACTATAACGATATATCGTATAACGTTATGTAGTATTACGATATAACGTATAACGTTATATACTATTACGATATAACGTATAACGTTATATACTATCACGATATGACGTATAACGTTATGTAGTATTACGATATAACGTATAACGTTATATACTATATCGATATAACGTATATCGTTATATACTATTACGATATAACGTGTAACGTTATATACTATTACGATATAACGTATAACGTTATATACTTTAACGGTATAACGTATAACGTTATATACTATATCGATATAACGTATAACGTTATATACTATATCGATATAACGTATAACGTTATATACGATATCGATATAACGTATAACGTTGTATACTATTACGATATAACGTATAACGTTATGTACGATAACGGTATAACGTATAACGTTATATACTATAACGATATATCGTATAACGTTATGTAGTATTACGATATATCGTATAACGTTATATACGATAACGATATAACGTATAACGTTATATACTATATCGATATAACGTATAACGTTATATACTATTACGATATAACGTATAACGTTATATACTATAACGATATAACGTATAACGTTATATACTATATCGATATAACGTATATCGTTATATACTATTACGATATAACGTATAACGTTATATAATATTAAGATATAACGTATGACGTTATATACTATAACGATATAACGTATAACGTTATATACTATAACGATATAACGTATAACGTTATGTAGTATTACGATATAACGTATAACGTTATATACTATATCGATATAACGTATAACGTTATATACTATATCGATATAACGTATAACGTTATATACTATAACGACATAACGTATAACGTTATATACAATTACGATATAACGTATAACGTTATGTGCGATAACGGTATAACGTATAACGTTATATACTATAACGATATATCGTATAACGTTATGTAGTATTACGATATAACGTATAACGTTATATACGCTAACGATATAACGTATAACGTTGTATACTATTACGATATAACGTATAACGTTATATACTATAACGATATGACGTATAACGTTATGTAGTATTACGATATAACGTATAACGTTATATACGATAACGATATAACGTATAACGTTATATACTATATCGATATAACGTATAATGTTATATACTATATCGATATAACGTATAACGTTATATACTATTACGATATAACGTATGACGTTATATACTCTAACGATATAACGTATAACGTTGTATACTATTACGATATAACGTATAACGTTATATACTTTAACGGTATAACGTATAACGTTATATACTATATCGATATAACGTATAACGTTATGTACGATAACGATATAACGTATAACGTTATGTACGATAACGATATAACGTATAACGTTATATACTATAACGATATAACGTATAACGTTATATACTATAACGATATAACGTATATCGTTATATACTATATCGATATAACGTATATCGTTATATACTATTACGATATAACGTATAACGTTATATACTATTAAGATATAACGTATGACGTTATATACTATAACGATATAACGTATAACGTTATATACTATAACGATATAACGTATAACGTTATGTAGTATTACGATATAACGTATAACGTTATATACTATATCGATATAACGTATAACGTTATATACTATATCGATATAACGTATAACGTTATATACGATATCGATATAACGTATAACGTTGTATACTATTACGATATAACGTATAACGTTATGTACGATAACGGTATAACGTATAACGTTATATACTATAACGATATATCGTATAACGTTATGTAGTATTACGATATAACGTATAACGTTATATACGATAACGATATAACGTATAACGTTATATACTATATCGATATAACGTATAACGTTATATACTATTACGATATAACGTATAACGTTATATACTATAACGATATAACGTATAACGTTATGTAGTATTACGATATAACGTATAACGTTATATACTATATCGATATTACGTATAACGTTATATACTATATCGATATAACGTATAACGTTATATACTATAACGACATAACGTATAACGTTATATACAATTACGATATAACGTATAACGTTATGTACGATAACGGTATAACGTATAACGTTATATACTATAACGATATATCGTATAACGTTATGTAGTATTACGATATAACGTATAACGTTATATACGATAACGATATAACGTATAACGTTGTATACTATTACGATATAACGTATAACGTTATATACTATAACGATATGACGTATAACGTTATGTAGTATTACGATATAACGTATAACGTTATATACGATAACAATATAACGTATAACGTTATATACTATATCGATATAACGTATAATGTTATATACTATATCGATATAACGTATAACGTTATATACTATTACGATATAACGTATGACGTTATATACTCTAACGATATAACGTATAACGTTGTATACTATTACGATATAACGTATAACGTTATATACTTTAACGGTATAACGTATAACGTTATATACTATATCGATATAACGTATAACGTTATGTACGATAACGATATAACGTATAACGTTATATACTATAACGATATAACGTATAACGTTATATACTATAACGATATAACGTATAACGTTATATACTATAACGATATAACGTATATCGTTATATACTATATCGATATAACGTATATCGTTATATACTATTACGATATAACGTATAACGTTATATACTATTAAGATATAACGTATGACGTTATATACATTATCGATATAACGTATAACGTTATATACTATTACGATATAACGTATAACGTTATATACTATAACGATATAACGTATAACGTTATATACTATATCGATATAACGTATAACGTTATATACGATATCGATATAACGTATAA